>NW_018397284.1:529072-530611 GCF_002168275.2 Theobroma umbraticum
CCATGATGCTAAACTAGGAGTTTGGAAAATGTTCAAATCAAGGAAAACGAACAGAGAGAGAAAAGAGGAGGATTAACTGAGTGTTTGAGGTGTGGGAAGAAGTGGGAACTAAGATGAAAGACTCAGCTTTGAAGCTTAACAATTCGATTTCTTCAATTTATTGTGACAAGGAAACACTTACTACTTTTCAAAGAATTTGCACTAGTCAAAGAAGGAACCCTGCATGAGAAGAATAATTATCATAGTAAATCTCCAATTGATCATTTTAAATGTGGTACCAACCTCTGCTACATATATGCTTGATGCTTATTGATTCACTGATTCTAGTTCTAGCCAGATATAAACGTTACAAGTTTGCCCAAGCCTACTTATAGACAAAATTATACATACAATCTGAGTACGATAAACAAAAGCAATTCGTTTATTTTTCTTTTGTCAAAAATTTACTTTCAGTGTAATGATTTATTAAGAATTTTATACTATATTAGTAGTATAAATAATATATAATCTACACCATATGTAACTCAATCTAGGCTTCTATATTCCATCACAGAGAAATTCTAATTCCTACGCAATGAATATGAATATTCAAGCAGCCAAACACACCCACTATATATAATATCCACAAAGAATTTTCATTTCATTACTTCCCTCTGCACTAAACCCTCAACTGCAAAACGTTAAACCTCTCCTCCTACCAGAGATGGCTCTCTTCCAAACCCACACTCTTTCTCACACAATTCCTTCACTTCCACCTCTTTCTTACTCTTCATGGAAAACCCATTTGCAAAACTCACTCTTTTTCTCTACCACAAAGGTTAGACCTTTCTCACTTTCAACACAACCAAGAAAGCTGCTTTGCAAACCTCCACTTGGCAAATATGTCAGAGAAGATTATCTTGTGGTGAAACGTTTCTTCTTTCCTTCTCTCTCTGTTTTTTTTTTTGGCTCTCTGGGTTTGTTTTCTTTTGCCATTTGCTCTATTGGGTTGCTGCGAAATTTGGAAAACGGAGGAGAAATTTGGTGAATTTTTAATCATAATTGGAACGATTAAGGAAGTGAAATTGAACATTGTTGACTTGGAATTCAAGATAGTTTAAGTTTTTGTATTATTCAGTCTTCTTTTGTGTTTTTGCTCCCGTTAATTTTCTTCCCTATTCAAGCAGGGGAAAATGTACATTTATATTAAGTTTGTAACTATTTTGGCTTTTTAGGGTAGTTTGTTTAGATAATTGCTCTATTGGGTTGCTGAGAAGATAGAGAAAAGAAGAGAATTTGAAGAGTTTTACTAAAGTTATACTGATTCTTTGGATTAATAGGGTAATAATGAGCTGTTTTCACTTGGGATGGGATGCTTTTCTTTCTTTCCTTTTTTTTTTTTGTTGGTTCATATGTAATGGTGTTTTCTGGATATTTGAAATTTGACGAGTTCATTTGTTATTTTGGGTGGGCAGAAGAAGATGTCAGCTCGGGAAATAGAGGAGCTAGTAAGGGGGGAGAGAAGGGTACCCATAATTATTGATTTCTATGCAACATGGT
>NW_018397284.1:530621-552239 GCF_002168275.2 Theobroma umbraticum
CGTTTTGATGACTCAAGAACTTGAAATGGTAAGCTTATTTAGTCAGTTTCCTCTTTGGTTATTTGCATTTGATAACTGTGGATTATTATGAATATGATAGGATGGCTACTAGTTAAAACTTCTGTCCCAGTTGGTTGAGGCGAGAATCTTTTCAGTTTCAAATTATTTTGCAGTCTGTAACAATGCAGAACAAAATGTTAAAGTTGTATGTTTGAGTTTAAATTTGTTTTCGTTTCTCCTCAAGCTTAGGATATGTAATGGAGGTAGCCTTTCATCACCCGTCATGAATATGCAATTAAATCCTAGGCCTCTAGAATCATTCTAAGAGAATATTCTGACTAGGCTTGAACTTATGTTAAGTTTGCCTTGAGTTCAAATAGATAGAATCAGTGGATAAGTGTGGTTTTTCCCGTTCTGAAGAATAAAGTACCATTGTGGTTTGTATCTTATCTTATCTTCAATTGTACCAATGCTTATGGTTAAAAAGACTGAATTCTTGATCCTGATTTTACAAATTTTGCGATAAAAAGCCCAAAAATAACCCAACTGCTATTTTACTAATGCTTATAGTTACAAGGATTGAACTTCATGATCATAGTAGGAACTGGCTTTGGATGTAGGATCATAAGAATAAGAGTGAAAATAAGAGTTAAATCTGACGTCAACAAACTAGTAGGAGATGAACCCATGATTTCAAGATTTTAGCTGAGATTGTATCAGCCAAGATCTGGTCTGGCTGCAGAACTTGCACAAATAGATTAAATTCATAGTATAAGTTGTTGGTAAGGAATATTTCGGACTGCTTTGTAGTTTTCAGTTTGTTGGACCCTAAGAGGACTAGAAACAGGCCAATGCACTAGACTATAGCTGAAAACTAAAGAGGAAAAATGATGGGCAGTGGGAAGCAACTCCAAATCTAAGAGGTTTAGATATACATGTGCGCTCTTTGTAATTGGAGAAACTCTGTGATATAAGATGAGTATGGTACAGGACACCCATTTGTATCCAGAGTTCCAGTAAGGTATGGGACACTGCTTTCTCTCCCAGAGAGTAGCCTTCTATAGTAGAATTAAAGGAGAAGAGACCTTCTGACATTTTGTTCTGCAGAATTTTCTGTTAAAAACATGATGTTGTCGTAAGTTTTCCCCAACCATTTTCGGAATCTATCATTTCTGAACATAGTATTAACTTGATTTTTTGGGAAAGTAGATCCTGAAAATGGCATTGATGCTGACATTTTGCATTTGATGCTCAAGTAAAATGCTTCCTCACAATTCTCAGTTTCATCACAGTCATGAAAGATAGATTCTATATATTCTAAATTTGCATTTAATGCACAAGTAAAACGCTTGCTGATAATTCTCAATTACATTATAGTTATGAAAAATAGGTTCTATATATTCTAAATACTTTGTGATGCCTCTTTCTAAGAAGTGACAAAAACACTGTCCTTAAATATGTTGTCCTAGAACAAAGTTACTTATGATCACCATGCAAAGCTTAAGTAGCTCTTTGATCTATATCTTCTCTAATTAGCTGCAGGCATTCAGTTGTATCAGACTGGGGTTTGCCTTTTATGTTTGGTTGCTTTACTTATAAAAAGTTTGGGGTCACCTAGATTCTGAATTAGATTAATGCATTTAATTCACTGAAACGCATACTCATTAACCAATGGTGAAATGGTTTGGAATAGTTGGTTATGGTGAACTTGTAGCACCAGCTTGATTTGTTTGATCTAGTTTGGAGTTGAGGATAATCTCTCAATCTATATGTATTTTTTTTTTACAGCTAGCAGTGGAGTATGAGAACAATGCAATTATTGTCAAAGTTGATACTGATGATGAGTATGAATTTGCGCATGATATGCAGGTAATTTGGAAGTAATGTTTATTTCTTAAGTTCTCCTTTGCCCCCTCCGTTTCAATGTTTGTTTCTATTGTACCTATTCTGATATGGCAGCGACCATTCACCCAACTAAAGGGGCTAATTACCATTTTAGGTCAAATTGACTGTAAATCTTCCTGTCAGTTTAGTATAGTGTGAACTGACTAGAACTTGACATTCTTGTGAACCAGGTTAGAGGGCTGCCTACTCTGTTCTTCATCAGCCCTGATCCAAACAAAGAGGCAATCCGAACTGAGGGCCTCATTCCAATACAAATGATGCGGGATATCCTAGATAATGAAATGTGAAGAAGAGCAAGATTGATTATTTACTGCCAAGGTGCTGGATTTTGCTTCCAAGTGTTAATACATATCTTCTCGGTGCCGATTTGATGCATAATGTAGTTCCAAAGTTGTATCATGTTGTACCAAACCTTTTGAATGGAGTAAAACCATTTTTTGGTGTATAGATGGCATGGCAAAGACTTATTCTTTTTCCTAAGATTTCATAACCTTTTGGACGATATCTCTAATCGAATTGATTATATTATAGTAGTACTAGTACTAATAGTAGGTCACTCTTGTTTTGATTCTTGGAAATCTTGGCTCGATGACATATGTTTTGTCTCCTAAGATATGTGCTATCTGATCCAAAGACATTCAAATCCTTTCAAGTAGTTCCAAAGTCCCAGTTGCTTACAGCCTTAAAACTCTTTTATTACCCTGGACTGTGTCTGGTTTAAGAATATTGCTAATGTGTCATAATTTACACTGTTTTTATGCTGCCAAATCAATGTTACAATGGAATTTCCTGCCCTCATAGAATTTTCAAGGCAAGATGTTCCTTATATTAAGATCAGCCATGATTTTAAAAAGAAGATGAATCCATAATTTCAAGATACCAGCAGAGATTGCATCAGCCAAGATCTGGTGTGGCAGCACAACTTGCAGAAATAGATCTAAATTCATAGCACACAAGTTGTTGGTAGGGGAATATTCGAGATTGTAGTCTTCATTTGGTTGGATCTTGAAACGATTGATAGAGTTGAAAGAGACAAATGCTAAAAAACAAGCCAATCCATTGGAGTTTTCTGAAAGGTTAAAATATTAAAAATTTATTGACATAATATATAAAAAAAATTTAAATAAATATTTATTCTGTATTGTCTTTAATCAAATCTTTTTTTTAATTTAAACAGAGTTTTAGGATTAACGATTGATTAATTATTATTAATAAAAATATTACTTATCATTTTATATCACGTAATATTGATATAGTTAATGATAATATGGCATGTTGTTATGGCATAACATTATGGTAATATGATATTTCATTTTTCATATCAACGTCACGTGGATATAAAAATAATAAATAATATTTTGATTAATGATAATTACTCTACCATTAGTTGATATTATTTGATTTAAAATAAAAATTTAAGAGATTGATAAACAAAATAAAAGAATAATTTATTTGAATTTTTTAAACTAGTTTAGGGATTTTTTAAAATTATGTGAATTATTTTATATTATATATATAATATATTGACTGTGAAATTTTTGAATTTTACAAGCAAGGTTAGAAGATTATCTCATATTCATTAGATCATAATTAAAGAAATTGTTAAATTAACATGATTATCTTATATTCATTAGGTTTTTTTTTTAATTGGAAAGAGGGGATTCAAACTTTACTTTTTAAGTAGAAGATTATGTACCAATCAATGAACTAAATACTCGGATATATGTGAATATTATAATCAAAGAATTTGTTAAATTAATATAATTATTAAATAAATATGTAAAAACCCTAAACTCGTAGAGATAACAAACTCAATTACTGGCGTATAAGTTTATTCATCTTAAAAATATCATAAATAAGTAAAACTTTGATCGAAATTAAATTACACATCAACAAACATGTGTAATTTTTTTTACGTGACAACAATCACCAGAATGAACAATAAATTTCAATTTTCGTTACGAAATTTTTTTTATCCAATCGAGTATAAAAATGCATACTAAATTAATCAAAATTGAGTTCTAAGTTGTGAAAATTCCTTTTTCTCTCTTTTCTAATAATCTTTCCATCAGAGATGATGTCAAATAATTCATGTTGAACCTTCTAAGTCGTCATCAGGCTGCGAAAACAACCCATCGCCACTTCAAAGTAGGTCCAAACATTATCATTCGATGAACATAGGACTATTTATTGATTGAGTCACACTCATACATAAATTTTTTGACTTATAATTAGCTCATTTATTTTCTATGATTTTTCTTTTCTTTTTCAATTTTATTAATATTCAAAATTTTTACAATAAATATATGGATCATGACGTGAATATGAACTCAAATAATTTTTTAGTACATAATACATGCATGAGACTCAAAACTTTCATTTGATAGCTATGTTTAGATTGCGAGTTCATGCATTACATGAAGGGAAAAAAATCCAGACGTAGGTTTATAATTAATTTTCTTAACTATTTAATTGAATAATATAAATATTTTACGACAAAGTTAGGACAAAAAAGAGTTGAATGTTATATCTTAATCCTCTATATAATTTATCAAATAGAGACATCATTATCAATAGTGGCAGTTTAATCCTAGACTAAGCCACTTGGAAGTAAAATCCAATTGAAAATCTTTCAAGTCCATGAATATGTAACGGACCCATGCAATGAATTTATTTAGGGTGCTGGAGAAATAGGGTCCCATTTTCGATATTTAATCCTTTTGTGATTCAGTCATATTCCCAGGAGGTCCATAACCTTTTGAAGAAGGATGAACCATTTTGAATACCAATTACAAACCAAACCCCCTACTTTGACTCTTTGCTTCCAAAAGATTCTATTCTATATTTGGCGGCTCTCTAGCTTTTCTTGGGTCTTTCGTTTTTTCTTTTTAAAGTATGATATCTCGTTACCTAATTCATTGGGAGTTTATATTTGATGTAATATTAATGAATAATATATATATATGCATATATATATAATCATTTAATTACAAAGTATCGTTTAGTAAATACTATAAAATTGAACACCTTTATCCAATAAAGGGTAAACTAATTTACCTGTAATTAAAAATGCATAATATTTAGTTAAAGATACTACAGTTAGTAAAAGTCAATCTTTTGATAAATCTTTGATAGAGTATTTTGTCCATAGATTCAATCAGTTAATCATCTAATCTATCGATATTTTGATTGGTTGGAATAGGGTGACGTTTATTGGTAAGTTCTATCGATAATTTATTTATGGAATTATAGAGGTAGCTTAGTATTTTTAAAAGTTTAAAACGCTTAAAAATTTAGATGAGTTTTTTTTCATTGAAATTAAAAACAATTATTGTTAGTTGGCAATCATTAAAAACATATTACGTTCATTGAAAATAAAAAAAAAATTAAAAATTATTAACATTATGAAAATTAGGAAGGGTTAAAAAATAAAAATTTATTAGGAACATAATTGAAAAAGTTAAAGAATATGTAATTTTATTAATTATTTTGATTTTTATATAAGTGAGGAAGTGATATAAATAATTAAGAATTAATAAGAGATAAAAATAAATATTTAATAAATACTTCATTTAAAAAATATTTTATTAATTATTTTAATTTTGATATATTTAATATAATTAATTATATTATATAAAATGATAAAGCCTATAAAATTATGAGACCTAAAGAAAGGGCTTTGGTGACTTTATGCTAACGCCGGCCCTACAAAATTGTCAATGGAAATGACTATTTCGACTATAAGTTGGTTTTGATGATGATTCGGAATCATATTTCGTCAATAAACTGATAATTCCATCGATAATAATGTGAGATATAAAAACATAAAAATTCAAAAATCTCTCAAAATATATCTTTTAAAATTAGGAATATTTACTTTGAGGGATCTTTAACTTTTAAATCTATTTATTAATAAAGTGATAATAATATATAGAATTTATAACCTGATTTTGTATTAATATAAACCCTGAACCATAACTAAAAAGATTAATCGCTTATATTTGATACACTATTGATAAATTAAATATTACCCTCTCGATAATAAATAAATTTAAAAATTTAAAAATTTTAAAAAATAAATGTTTATTTTAACAATAAAGGAGCAAGCAAAAAAGAAAAGAGAAATTATTCACAATTAATTTGCACTTTGCTGTTTATACTTTCTGTAGTTCTCTTTCTCAAACAAATAATTAAAAAAAAAGTGTGTAAATGTTATACAAATATATATATGGTCATCAAAATCAACATCTAAGACTCAGCACAGCCCTCAGCCGCCGCACCGAACTGCCGACCACCTTCCTACGAAACCACATTTTTAACATTTTCCTCACACAGCATGAAGAACGACGTTCCCAACCGCCTCCGCCGGGGAAAACGCCAAGAACATGAGAGCCGCCATGATCCCGACGGGAAAGAACAGAAGCATCAGCGGCGGAGGAGGTAGCGGCGGCAACATCAACGGAAGAAACACCATAGACGCCGCCAACGCCGCCAGCAGTAGCAATCCCCCTACCCCGAAAGCCCCAAAACACTTCACCATCGCACGATCGCTCTTCTTCTCCAACCTTGCTACCCTCAAAACTCTTATCATTTCCCGCCAAAAGGCGTTCTGCGACCCAAATATTCAAGCCCAAAAGGAGAATATGGACGAAACCGAAATGGGGTTCCGGAAGAATATTAACGGAAGGACGAAAGGGTTTGAAAGCTTGAGAGAAATCTCTGGAAGTGAAAATGGTGAGAGGTTCAAGGGTAAAGAAAGGAGAGAGGTAATATATATACGGAGGTAAGATGGGTGAAATGAATCTCAGCCGTTGATTAACGGAGCAGGAAATCTGGAATCGGGTCTTGCTCTGTGTCAGACAGAATCAAGGAGACAGATCCCAATATATACTCAGCTGATCTCTTTTTGGCTCACATTTTTTTTAATTTATAAAATTAATTTTTTATATAAATTAACTGTTCTCAACAGTTTAGTGGGTTTTATTGAAATTAAAAAAAAAGAGAAAAATTTGCAAGTTGGTTTGTGCCTTGGTCTTTGTTTTTTTGTCCTCTTTGGTTGTTATTTGTGTGGGGATTAAAAAGAAATTTGGAAAAGGTTTTAAATAATATAATAAGAAATGTTTATTTTATTATTATTATATAATAATATAGGATTTTATGATGAGTGGAATTTAATTTATTCTTTTTGTCTCAAAGTGAGATGATTGGTTGTAAAGTCCTTTGGTTAGCTGTTTTCATGACCCATGCTGGAGTTTCCCCTTTTTTTTTTAAAATGAGAATGTATTCAAAAGTGTAAATAAAAAATTAAGACACAAACAAAATAAATAAATAGCATAATGTTTTAACAAGTTTCTAAACCATTTAAAAAAACTCGGTTGGCTTCAATCAAGTTTTTTTATTTTTTTTAATCAAATAAATTATTATAATTAATAATTAATATATTATCATTAATCAAAATGTTACTTATAATTTTATATACACATGATATTAAAATGAAGGATGAAATGTTAACATACCACATCAACATATCAAGTCATAATTTATTATGACATATCAACATGTCACGTTAATTCAAATAACATAAAATGACGTGTAATATATTTATTATCAATAGTTAATCAACTATTAATAATGAAAGTTTATTTTACTTTAAATAAAAATATAAAAATTTGACTAAATACAATATATATTTATAAGGATTAAATTCGATCTCTCACCATAATAAAGGGACAAAAATCGATACAATTCCTTTAATAAATTTTAATAAAATAAAAAAAACGTTAATTTTCAAATTTTTACTCAATTTTAATAAGAATTAAAAAAAATAATGAACTGTACATGAAAGCCATTGATTTGAAATGAAAACTTTCCTTTCAAAAACAGTTCCTATTTTGATAAAATCTTCAATCTGAATTCAATTCAAGGTTGGAAAGTGTATTCCCACATAGGCTTTTTCTTTAGGCACATGATACCAAGTAGTAAAATTGGAGTAAAATTTTACTTGATATAGGACAAACTGATTGGGAGTAGGACGTAAAGGCGATTCCACAAATACATACAATTTTGATTTCCCACGTTTATAACAATGAGAAATTGGTTTCCCGTCCATTATTTACTTTACAAAGGCAAGGACGAAAGTTCTTGACAATTGATTTCCGTCCATTGTTTTACTTTTGCAAAGCCAAGGACGGAACTTCATGAGAATTGCCAACGAGGCAACAACACAATGAAGATGTGGAAATTCCCATTTTTCTTCTAAACATTGCATATGGGGCAAAATTGGGATTGGCCAACTTGATTCAATTCACCTTTAATTAGGTAAAATCAATATTCAAAGTATTTAATCCAACAATTTGGATTTGTTGAGTTGTTTGCAAATTCCAAGTAATAGCTGCCATGCATTTATCCTAGTCAATAAAACAGTCTAACACGACTTTAACCTTATAGCCACCATAATCATGTGTAAAAAATGTTTCAAATATCTCTCTCTCTCTCTCTCTCTCTATCTTTTCCCCCTCCCCCCTCACTTTAGTAAATGAATTTGAAACCTCAGTTGCCACACAATTGATTAAAACCTATTTAAAATCAGTAATCACCCCAATTTTTTAAAAAGAGAAAAGAGACAGAGAGAGAATTGTCATACTCTCAAAACAATTTGTTTAGTTTATTATTTTTTTTAGAAAGAAATAAAAATAGCACATGCATGTTAAAATAGCGTGTGAGAATGAAATTTTCATAATATCATTTAACAAAATCGAAGGACTATCTTTAAGAGGATTTATGAGAAGCGGTGTACCAATAAGATATTAAAAAGTCATACTCAAAAGAAACATATCAAACAATTGGATTCGTTATACACATATATGATATTGATACTAACTTGACATACTTTAAAAAATCTTTAAAATACTTAAATTCAAATTTGAATTAGGGATGATTCACCATAGGCCAGAGTTGATTATAGAGATTGCAAATTGGATTTAAACAGTTAACAACACATTAACATATTTATTGCATCATTCTTAAATGTCAGGTAATCAAATTCAATACCATATCAATACAATCAAAAGCATGTCAATATAAATAATGAAAACATTTTAACAACATTAATGATTTGATTGATATTGTTCATTTTAAAAAATGTAAAGATTTTTTTTTTAAAAAAAATATTATATATGAATTAAATCCATTACTTTGACAAAGAATATGGACTAATTACATATTAAACTTAATAAAATAACAAAACACTATGACTTATATTTTGAATAATTAACTCAATCCCAAAAACCACAAGCAGCAATGTTTTACTTGCTCGAACAAAACCATCTTGTCTATTAAAAAAAATAATAAAACCATCTCATTCTCACCCACATGCACCCAAGAAAAGAAGGAGATACGATGAGATATTAAAAAAAAATAATTGAAATAAAAAAATGAAGAAAGAATATGAAAGATGCTCCCAAAATCCAAGAATGCTGGGTGAAAGGGGCAAAGGCTTGTCTTGGAGACGACAGCATAGTCGTATGAAACCGTCTTGGTTCAATGGATGGAGTGTGAAGCCTTTCAACGCTGGCGCGTCCGACACACACATAGACAATGATAGGTGAGTTCCATTTGACATCAATTTCATTTCATTTGATTTTGTTGATACGTATTTTTACAAGTTGGGTGCCATGTCAATGCCTACTTGCTTCGTATCCTTGAAGATGCATCGAATGTGAACCAATCTCTTTATATAGTTCATTCATCTTAGTACTATTTTCACTCATTTTTGATGATATTCGGTGCATATCCAAAATTTATAATAAACATCTACCATTGGACTTGAACTCACGATCACAAGATTAAGAGCCTTACGTTTTACCAACTAAGTTAAACGAGGTACACATCTTATATTTTATTAAAACACTCACAATAAAAATAAAAAATAAATAAATTATTCAATTGATGAATAAGATGTATGGGTTTTTTTCTTTAATAAAATTTGAGATTAATAGATTACTTGAACTTTTAAATCAAGGTAAGACGTGCTTTATCCTATTTGGATATTATATAAAGTTATGTTTTATATACCAAACACGAGCAATTGATGTTGAGAACTCAATAATTATTAATTTTTTATTTTAAATAATAGATTCTTTTCAATATATATCACTTAATAAATTATTGTTTAATCTTTGATGGAAATTATTTATGGAAACAAATAAATACTAAAAAAAATCATTGTGAAACTTTTTTTAAGGTCTATACATTAAATGCAAACAATAAATATTCAATGTAATGTTTTGTGAACCTAATAAAAAAAATATAATTTTGAACTTTTGATAATGAATTTTGAAATGTGGTTACATGGTTTCAAATATTAAGTCTTTGTCAGCAGCCCATTAATTTAAGTCATAAAATGTTATTATATTGATTCCTTCATTATTTTATATTCCATTAGTTAATGATCTTGAATATTCTTTACTCAAATTGTTTTAGTTGATTTGCTTTGGTTTAGAAGTTCAAAGAGGATACCCTTCCACATGAAACTCCTCACAATCAAAGATTTTATTGCTTTGGGTCCAACTTCCCATGTGTTTGACATCAAACATTGGAGCATGGACTTTTATTTGACTAAAGTTGGAACTTGGGGGAGTCCAAGACATTGGCGAGATTTGCTTGTCTAGTCTTATTTGGTTTGTGTAGGATTCATGTGTATCCATGTTTCGAGTGTATTACATGTTGAATGTGACACTCGAAACCAAACCTACTCCTTGAAATTGGAAGTAACTTATTCATATTGGTTTTAGAATTCATACTTAATACATTGTTAAGTCATAATTTGTCATCTCTTAAAAATGTTTTTATAAGTCATTATAATTCATAAAATGCCAAATTACAATTATTATAAAAGTTATACGTTGAAATTGTATTAATATAATTTTTTTTATTTTTAGAAATGATTTTATTAATGCTATGTGAGCATGGCCCTTTTGGGCAGTCCTCAGTTGGGATCGTGGACCACTCAATGTTTTATAGGACCAATCTTAGGATCAACTGTATAGTTTAGTATGATCTTGGTTCAACTTTATACCTTATACTTTTTTAAGAAATAATATTTAAAGCAATACTATTCCACTATCATAAATGTAAATTATAATAGAAAAATGTACAAATTCATGAAAACTATAAGCAAATTTGTACATCTATGTTACAATTCTCATTATAATTCATTTATTGTTATGTTCGAGTATTTTAAAGGCTTAATGTTTTATTTAATATTATTGGTAGCTTGTTTTCTTTACTTTTATACTATTATGTGTATTTGATATAAACATTTTAATTAACTCTTTAATTCAAAGGTTTAAAAATGCATTCTTTTTATGAGTTGAAGGTTTACAATTTATAAATATTTATTTTATTTCGTATATATTTTTAAAATGAATATTATTCTAAAATCGATCCAAAACTTGATTCAACAGTTCAATCCATCATTTTGAGATAGGTCGATGTTTAACGTCTAGGACCATGACCATCATAAGATCCTAAAGAATTTGGCTTATGAACCACCGGTCAAGTTACAAACCTAGCATAAAATTGACCCAAGCCCATTGGTCTAGAGTGGTTCATAGATGACCTAATTAGATCCTTGCTCATCCTTAATCAATGCACCTATATTTTTTGGTATTAATGGAGAATGATTAAATTATATAATTAAGAAAACAAAATGATTAGGTATCTTTATATTGCTAAAAAAATGGAAAATAAAAAATAAATAAAATGGAGAAATCTTACAAGAAAGAAAAAGTATAATTATAGTTAAAATTCATATCTCACTAAAATATCAAGGGTGATTCTATTGAAATTAGCAATATAAATTTTGATAAAAAAATATTGAAGTTGATTTAGGTTTTTTTTATTATATATCATGACAAAAAAAAGTTGATAATCTAAGCTCAATTTTGAGTTTTTAACATATGGTCACTTTGACATGAATCTTATACCAAACTCCTCAACCTTTGGTCTTAGAAAAAGAATGACAACAGGAAAAGATTAATTGGGAAAACAAAATTAAAACCGAAAGCCAAGTCCAGCCCAAAGACATGCCCATGCAGCTACCAAGAACAAGTCCATATCTATCAATTCTTTCGATGGCTTCACTGGCCTCAAGACCTTTTGCAATTGGTGTAAGGAGTCATGGTTTCCATGAATTATCTCTACTTGGGCTTTCACACAATCTTTAACAATAGTTCTCCAACTTCAATTTCTACATTGCAAGCGTCTCTTAGGCTTTTTAAGTCCAGTAATTCTCCTTCATGCTTCAATAGCAAATTCATATTGTTCTTCTCCTCCGACAGTAATTTTGTTTATGGATGAAACCCACGTTTCGTTTTGAAAAATTAATGTAAACTATTTAATAATAATATCAATAGGTTTAATATGGTAAAAAGGTGTTGTGATTTGAATAGAGATCTTAGATTGAGTCTTTCTCTAATTTGTAATTTGTACCTAAAAAAATTTTAATAGTGTAAAATCTTAACAACACTTACAAAGCTCTAAAACAAGAGTCAGCTTATTGACATGATAGTGTCATATATATATATATATATATATATATATATATTATATATAAAATTTAAAACATATTTTAATCATGGTGGCTAGATTAGGTGTTGAAAGACGTGTTAAGTTGACTAATTGATTGAGATAGATGCAACTGTCTTCAAACAACCCAACAACAGTCAAAATTGTTGGATTAAATACTTTAAAAATGATTATAGTTAAAGTGAATGAATCAAGTTGGCCAATCCAATTTATCAATCTGTATGTAGAAAAATAAATAGTTAATAAAAAGTTTCACAACAATCTTCAAATTCATTTGAATTTTGATATTAAATATTAATGATATGATTGAAGATTGAAAATGAGTGAATTGTTATATTTCTCTTTTATGTATAGCATAAGCTCTCTTTGTAATGAAAATGGTGCTTTGAAAGTTTGTAATTTGGTACAACTACTGGGTCCATGTTGGCATGTTAAGGATGAAGTTGTCAAGGAGTGTTACAAGGAAGTTGATTTTACTATAATTGAATCTTACCAGCAATAAAATTCAATTGACAAGTCCTTGGGTTAAATGCAAAAGCTAGTTCATAGACTGTTGCATAATTATTGACACCAGTCTAGAGTTTGCTTGATAACACACTAATAAAATAGTGAAAAGCAAAAAACACCTTCATATGGTTTCTGGGTAATATGAAAACAAGAGTGAAATAAGTATTAAGAGAAGGAACTTTAATTTGGGAAACATCGGTGACTAGATGGCCATCTTCTTGGAAGATAGAAGGAGGGAAAACATTTCTTTTATTTAATCGTACCTTAACTCCCAAAACTAGCCACATGTCCATTAATATCTTGTTCTCATTATGTAAGGGTTGGTCTGTTTTTGTGAATATATTATTTTTTGCTTTTTTTCTCTTTAAAATGATGTCATTTGAGTTCAACTCATTGAGTTTTAAAATCAAATCAAATTAGATGTTGAAAGAATTATTCATATCAAATAAAATTATATCGATCTTAATTAAGTTATTTTAACTCAAATTTTTGTCAACTTGTAGCATACCTCCAAAGTTGACATATAAATCAAATGAATAATTTTAAAAAAATCAATGAAAAACACATGATTAAAAAATATTATTCATGCGATACTATTTTTTTAATAAAGAAAATAAATTATGCATTGATATCTTCGAAATTAAGAAAAAAGACACATAAAACAATTAATTCTCATAAAATTTTTCAAGTTAAATTTTCAACAAATTCTGACTTTGTTAATCGTTTTGCTTTTGTTCAACATATTAGAGAAGGTGAGGGAATTAGTATAATTAGTCTAAGGAATTTGATGTGACATAAACTATTTTTTATTATGATGAAATACCAGAAATAGCCATAGACATGGAATATTTTGGATCACACAGTACGAAATACAAAGTAAGCAGACATTGGACACTAGCTAGTAGCAAATCCTAGTTTGCTGGCTGTCAAATTTATTTTAGTTGTAGTAGTGCACACCACACAATATTGCTACTAGCATTTATTTTTGACAGCCTCACTACCGCAAGCAAAGCCTGCGGCTTAAGCAGCTGGCCTGAGTGTTGCCTTCAGTAATGGAGCAGGGTTGTTTTTATCGATTACAGCCTCTGACGAGTATCCCAATTTACCCAGATCGCTGCTTTGCTGCGAAGATTGGTCAAGATTGTCTGCGATCTGCTGCCAATCAACTTCGTCGCTGGCTTTAAAGATCTGAGTATAGACCTGCAATTAATAGATCGATTTCAATATTCCAAAATTGTACATGGTCCGAGTTGGATTTATTGTATGTCATGAATCAAAGCAAATTGCAGCATCAGTCATTGATAGCAAATTGCAGCATCAGTCATTGATGTCTACGTAATGTTTCATTTTCAATTGAATTTGGAACATGTTCAAAAGTTGGAACATTTTAATTAAGATAAACATTAAAAACGAAATATTATGGAAATATCAATATATAAATTAATAGAATACCTTGTTAGGTTGTTGTTCTTTGTTGCTCCATGCAACAACCCACTTAATCTCATTACTGAGAACATATACAACACCTCCAATTGATCCTGCGGAATCTGCATTGTGAGTAAAGTCACCGGGCGCTTGATCTTGAATCGTTTTCGGGGCATTGCCACTCCCATGCCAATCTTTCTGGCTATCCAGCGTTACAAATTGGGCCTTTCCAGCATGATTCTGAAGCTGGCATTTTGTGTAAACTGGAACACCGGATTTAACCTGACTAGAAGCCATGATAGTTTTGTGTCTTTTGGATACCAGATCTCTAAACCTTAGCTATTTGTTTGCTTTTGCTTGTGCTCGAGAAGTTGCACAGACACATACTTATATACTAGTTTGCAGCGTGCACCAGCCATAACAAAGACAAGAAGCCGGTTGGTACAAAATTCTTATTATTATTTTTTTCATCTGCACTTATAATTAATGAGAGGTCCATTTGCATTTATTAGAATACTTGTAAAATATTTTGACTAAAATGAATAGAATAAGATAATATGTTCCGTTTACAAAATTACACAACAACTAAACTATAGTAATATTAAAAGAACCCTGGCCACAGAAAAAGCCTAAACGAACTAGCATTGTTCACATCAAAGCCAGGCTAGACAAGAAACCGGTACGTACAAAGGTTTTTGTTATTTTTGTAGAGATCCATCTCGGAAACTACATGTGCCAATTTAATTCATAAACTGACATCTAGTTGTCCCCATCTTGACAATGGTATCCCTATAACTATCGAGCTTGACAATGGTATCCCTATAACTATCGAGCTTTTGTCTTGTTTCGAGTTTATCATATAAAACCCAAATAATATATGTCAGCTAGACCAAATACTATCATGCGACAATGACTTGAATAAGTAAAAAGCATAGAATCCACATCCTTTACTCCCATTTCCTACCTCTAATCGAGCCTGAACTCCCGAACAAGCCACATGTCCATTGTGTTGCTCTTTTGATCGTTGTTTGCTTCTAACTTTCAACTCGCTAAAAGAACCAACGTTCTAATTACAAAGTGGATTGAGGCAAAGGTGTCGTTCTCTCCCTTTCTATTGAATAGGATCGCTAAGGTGTTCAGATGTATGATGGGAAAAGCAAAGATAGTAGAGATGTGAACTTATGAATTTAACACTGCTCGAAAAGTTGCAGACGCATAGGCGGAGGATAGAACAGGGCCTCCACACACTTGAACGCTTGTTTGCAGCGTGCACAAGCCACAACAAAGACAAGAAGCCGGTTGGTACAAAATTTATATTAGTCCCTTTGTCATTTGTATTTATAATTAATTAATGAGAGGTCCATTTGCATTTATTAGAATTAACTTGAAAAATATTTTGACTAAAATGAATAGAATAAGATAATATGTTCCCTTTACAAAATTACACAACAAATAACCTAAGTAATATTAAAAGGACACATAAAATAGGTGGTTAGATACATTGGAAAATATTAGTGTTGATTTTTTTCTTTTTCATTCTCATTCTTAATTTTAATGTGAAAACCAAATGGCACAATTGTTTTGTAATCAACTCTTATTTATCCTTTCAACACCCAAATAACTCTACCAATGATGGTGGAAAATATTTTCCACAAGATGATCCAAACAATAGAAAAATGTTTTTGACAATTTATCTAAACAATAGAAAACATTAAATTTTCTTATAAAATATTTTACATAGAAAAAATTTTCTCCTAGTAAGTTATTTTCCTATTACCAAATGAATACTATATGTCACAAACTCTGAACCCTACCATGTCACAATCGTGTCACATATACTTACCATGTTGTGTCACATATTCTTATCATGGAGTGTCACATATTCACACTATGGCATGTCACATTCTCACACTGGCATGTCAAATATTCTTACCAAGTCATCTCACATATTCCCTCCAAACCGTGTCATATATTCTTACCTTACCGTGTCACATATTCCCTTTATGCCGTGTCACTGGCATAAGTATTCATATGTTATGATACGATGCAATAATGATGCATGCTATACTTACGAAATTCATTATTTTATTTTTTAAATTCTCATATATATTTTTTATTTCCTTAAGACTTCCCTTTTCTATCATTTCTTTCTATAAATATGTATATTATGAAATTTTTTTATGTTATCTTGGTTATTTTGGGGTTTATCCATCTTACTATATATAGATATTCCTCTTTTTTTTTTACCTAACCCCTATGGCCTTGAAGTAAAATATTTCACCTTACTTATGTATATATCTTTTTATTATCTATCCTATTCAATTTTTTCATAATCATTTATAAATTTATTATATATTTCACATAACTAAATATTTAACTTTTATATATTAAATATATTCTACATTATAAATTTCCTACCATTGAATATTTTACCTACTTGTTTATTTATTATTATCATGAGTATCATTTTTATAATTTTATCTTTATCTCTTAACAACTTAAATGAGTATAGGTCATTTTTTCTTTTATATTTATTATATTTGTATTTATGTTTGGGCTAATTTATTATAAAATAATTTTTATTTTATTTTAATTAAAAATCTTAAAATTTCAGAGTTAGGACCTTCCCATCTTACTGGTGGGATTCTAATTTAATTCTCAAGGCTAGGAAAAATTCATATGGGATTGTGACTCCTTGCGTCCCAGCCAATGATCCCATCATCGGTTCATTTGTATGTATTATACCTATAGATAATATCACGGTATTTTAAAATTCAATTTTCTAAGGTTAATTCTCACACCTATCTTATTATAATTATTTGACTAACTATACCATTTTTAATACTTGACATAAGATTTTTTTTTTGTTTTAGGCTTATTCACTAAATATACATTTTATAATCTAGCATATACGTATTTCCCATGCTCTTTTGTATATTTTTATTCAAGAATACCCCACTAATAACGTAATAATTTCCAATTTTACTTAATTTAATCTATATTCATATTTGAGCCTATCATTTATTTCATTCATTTATATTTTTATATTTTATCTATCCTTGTAAATCTATCAACATCAACATATTTCATTAGACAGTTTATTTTGTGTTTTGTATATATTTCTAATAGCCATTCCCCTAAATCCAATTTCTTCCTTTTTTTAAAAAAAATTAATTTAACTAATTACCTTAAAAACATTTTTTTTGCTTATTTGCTACTATTCTCATCTTTATATTTTTGCTCACACTAATTTCCAAATTCTAAAATATTATCTAAAAATTCTAGAGTATTATGCTAAGATTTTTTTCAACTTTGTTGTATATCACCAAGAAATACATTTAGCCCAAGCAATTCAAAACACAATAAATCACAGAAAAAGGGGTGTGATTTTTACCTAGCTTGGGCTAGAGAACTTGGGGCCTTTCTGTTTTCTGAATTTATTTGTTGCTAAATGGATCCTCCCTTTTTTCTGCCAGACGCCATTTTTTCCCGTCTGGCAAGGTGCATTTGCGCCCGCACACTGCCAGACGTCCAGCTGTTACTTACTTTGTTTTTTTATTTAACTTAATCTGATTTGATTCGAGGTTTTTTGTTTACTAGCTTTTGGGTTTTCTTTTGGGTCAGGTATTGGGCTTCATGGTTGAAATTAATAGTTGGGTGTGGGGCTTGATTCAAATAGAATAACAAAAATAAAATAAAATAAAATGACATGCGTAAATAAAAGCATATATCTAAGAAATAGCGTCTACACACACCAATTTTCAAATTCATTTGAATTTTGATATTAAATATTATCAATGTTATTCAAGACTAAAAAATGAGTGGATTGTTATATTTCTTGTTTATGTATAGCATAAGTTCTCTTTATAATGAAAATGGTGCTTTGAAAGTTTGTAATTGGTATAACTATGGGTCTCACGTTAGCATGTTAAGGATGAATACGTTGTCAAGGAGAATTATAGGGAAGTTGATTTTATTGTAATTGAATCTTACCAGCGATAAAATTCAATTGGCAAGTATAGTCTTTGGGATAAATGAAAAACTAGCTCACAGACTGTTGCATAATTATTGACACAAGGCTAGAGTTTGCTTGTTAATACATTTGATAAAATAGTGAAAAGCAAAAAAATCCTTCATATGATTTTTGAGTAATTTGAAAAGAAGATTGCAATAAGTATTTAAGAGAAGGAACTTTACTTTGAGAAACATCAGTGACTAGATGGCCATCTTCTTGGAAGATTGGGGGAGGGAAAAGCTTTTCTTTTGTTTAATCATGCATTAACTCCCAAAACAAGTCACATGTCCATTAATATCATGTTTTCATTGTGTAGGGCTTGGTCTGTTTTTGTGGATATATTACTTTTTGTTTTTCCTTTTCAAAATGATGTCATTTGGGTTCAAGTCATCGAATATTAAAATCAAGTCAAATTAGATGTTGGAGGAATTATTTATATCAAACAAAATTTTATCGACATTAATTAAGTTATTTTAACCTAATTTTTTTATCAACTTGTAACATACCTCCAAAGTTGACATATAATTCAAATGAATAATTTTAGAAAAATCAATGAAAAACACATGATTAAAAAGTATTATTCATGCGATACTATTTTTCTAACAAAAAAAAATTTATACATTGATGTTTCGAAGTTAAGAAAAAGAACACATATAACAGTTAATTCTCGTAAATTTTTGAAGTGCGATTGTCAACAAATTCTGACTTTGTTAATTATTTTGCTTTTGTTCAACATATTATAGAAGGTGAGGAAATTAGTATAATTAGTCTAACTAAGGAATGTGATGTGACATCAACTATTTTTTATTATGATGGAATATTAGAAATAGCCATAGACATGGAATATTTTTGGATCACACAATACGAAACACAAAGTAAGCAGACATTGGACACTAGCTAGTAGCAAATCCTAGTCTGTTGGCTGTCAAATTTATTTGAGTAGTACTAGTGCAGACCACACAATATTGCCACTAGTATTTATTTTTGACAGCCTCACTACCACAAGCAAAGCCTGCAGCTTAAACAGCTGGCCTGAGTGTTGCCTTGAGTGATGGAGCAGGGTTGTTTTCATCAATTACAGCCTCTGACGAGTATCCTGATTTATCCAGGTCGCTGCTTTGCTGCCAAGATTTGTCAAGATTGTCTTTGATCTGCTTCCAATCAACTTCGTCGCTGCCTTTAAGGATCTGGTATAAACCTGTAATTAATAGATCGATTTCAATATTCCAAAGTTGAACACGGTCCGAGTTGGTTTTATCGTATGCCATGAATACAAAGCAAATTGCAGCATCAGTCATTGAAGTCTACGTAATGTTTCGTTTTCAATTGAATTTGGAACATGTTCAAAAGTTGGAACTTTTTAATTAAGATAAACATTAAAAACGAAATATTATGGAAATATCAATATATAAATTAATAGAATACCTGGTTCGGTTGTTGTTCTTTGTTGCTCCATGCAACAACCGACTTAATCTCATTACTGAGAGCATATGCACAGGGGCGGCGGGTAAGCCAACCACGGCCCTTCAAAATTTTTAAAAATATTTATTTCTTATATATATTTTATCAATAGTCTTCTCAAAATTTTTGAAACTTTTTATTAATTATATATTATTAATGACTCATTCAAAATAAATTTTTTATTTAATAATTAATATAAATAAAAAAATAAAATAACTTCATAAACTTACTTAATTTTACTCTAATTTAAGTTTCTCTACATTTCTTTCTCTTTTTCTTTTTCTCTTCTTTTTTCTATCTTTTTATTTTTATTTCTCTTTTCTAGTAACTCATTATAGAAACACACTTTATTCTTCAAAAGAGATTTATGAGCTTGTGAGTTTGAAAAAGGAAAGGCAGAGATCACTCACCATCATTGTGTAAAATTAAAAAGAGGTAAAGTTTTTTTTCATCTTTTTTTTATTTATATTATTTAACTATTATATGAAATCTTGTATTTTTATTTAATTATTTATATTTTATACCTTATAGTTTTATGTTTTATTTTTTAAGTTTAAATATAAATAAATAAAAATATTAAATGATGAATTTGAGTCTAGAAAACATCATCAAGCACAATTTTCTTAAATAACTATTATAAATATTTTTTTAAATTTTTTTATTTAAATGTTATATAAAATTATTATTTATTATAAATTTTTTAATCATCGGTTAAATTCAATATATTAATTTTAAAAATTTTTAATTTTTTCGTTTTTGACCTCACAATAAAAATTAGCTAACTCCGTCCCTGCATATGCAACACTTCCAATTGATCCTGTGGAATCTGCATTGTGCTTAAAGTCACCGGGCGTTTGATCTTGAATCGCTTTTGGGGCATCGCCACTTCCATGCCAATCTTTCTGGCTATCCAGCGTTACATATTGGGCTTTTTCAGCGTGATTGTGAAGCTGGCATTTTGTATAAACTGGAACACCGTATTTAAACTGACTAGAAGCCATGATAGTTTTGTGTCTTTTGGATACCCAATCCTAAAACTTAGCTATTGGTTTGCTTTTGCTTGTGCTCGAGAAGTTGCACAGACACATGCTTATATACTAGTTTGCAGCGTGCACCAGCCATAACAGAGACAAGAAGCCGGTTGGTACAAAATTCTTTTTAATTTTTTTTATCTGCATTTATAATTAATGAGAGGTCCATTTGCATTTATTAGAATACTTGTAAAATATTTTGACTGAAATGAATAGAATAAGATAATATGTTCCGATTAAAAAATTACAAAACAACTAAACTATAGTAATATTAAAAGAACCCTGGCCACAGAAAAAGCCTAAACGAGCTAGCATTGTTCACATCAAAGCCAGGCTAGACAAGAAACCGGTAGGTACAAAGGTTTTCGTTATTTTTGTAGAGTTCCATCTCGCAAACTACATGTACCAATTTAATTCATAAACTGACATCTAGTTGCCCACATCTTGACAATGGCATCCCTATAACTATCGAGCTTTTGTCTGATTTGGAGTTTATCATATAAAACCCAAATAATATATGTCACCTAGACCAAATACTATCATGTGACAATGACTTGAATAAGTTAAAAAGTATAGAATCCACATCCTCTACTCCCATTTTCTACCTCTAACAAAGACAAAAAGCCGGCTGGTACAAAATTTATATTAGTCGCTTTGTCATTTGCATTTATAATTAATGAGAGGTCC
>NW_018397284.1:552249-552585 GCF_002168275.2 Theobroma umbraticum
ATTAGAATACTTGTAAAATATTTTGGCTAAAATGAATAGAATCAGATCATATGTTCCGTTTAAAAAATTACACAACATCTAAACTATAGTAATATTAAAAGAACCAAGGCTACAAAAAAAGTCTAAACGTGCTAGCATTGCTCACATCAAAGCCAGGCTAGACAAGAAACCGGTAGGTACAAAGGTTTTTGTTATTTTGTAGAGATCCATCTCTGAAACTACATGTGCCAATTCATGAATTTAAGGTAGTAGAGATGTGAACTGTTGGTATATGCCTTTGACCCAATTAGATTGGTCAAGAAATATATATTGTCATTTAATGCATATTTAATCGCA
>NW_018397284.1:552600-554536 GCF_002168275.2 Theobroma umbraticum
GAGGTTTTCCTTCATGTTAGTGCAATAATAAGGAGTTATTAAGTACTAATTGGAAGAAGTCCATGGAGCATAAAGGCCTTGCAAGATAATTATAAAGTTGTTATAATTATGAGATCACTATGCATCAAAGTCATATTCCTAAATTGTTTATGGTCATTTTATTGTCAAGACAGGGTATTGACAATTCTCAAAGATTAGTATATGTTAAGCCTCCTTACTTGGAAAGTAAGCAATCAATCTCATAGATTGAAGTATATGGGATACTTGAGGATAATATGTAGGTATTTGTTAAAGAACAAGTTTACTGAACATGACTCTCTATGAGAACTTCATTTGGTATTTCACTCAAGTGTCTATGGAAAATCTTCTAATGTGATTGTCGTACAACTAGCCTTTAGACTTGAGATACCAAGTCATCTTGTATAGGGAATGACATACTTTGATTTCACCCTTACGGGTTTGAAAGCAACCAAATGCCTAAATAGGTGTTTTGTTAAGACCTTGCCCTACAACCAAACAATAAACAAATTGTTTAGATTAACACCTTGTTTTGTAAGCTGATCCACACAATGGTTTCCTTGCTTGAAGACATGATAGAAAGTCACTCCCCTTATTGCTTCACATAACAAGTTAATAAGCTGAAATATTTTCCAACATTCCGTGGTCTCTTTAGTGGATTTTGCACCCAAGAGATTCCAATCTTAGAATAAAACTCTACAATCAAGTGTTTCTGCCCTAACCATGGTGATTTATAAAACGATTCCAAGGTTATTTTTATGGAATATACCTCAGTTGTATGTAGATGGTATATAAAGTAGTTACTTGAATATGAAATGAATGAAATACGTCAATTTTTATGTTCAATATATAAAATCTTTCTATAATTGATGTAATGAAACTACTTGATATTTACTTGAATATGAAAGATAAACCAAGAATAATGCTTTGAATACCATGCTAATAGAACAATTAAGATAAAATCAGCATTGCATTATAATCATTTATTCAATTTTAATTTCAATCATGACTTAACTTTCCATCATTTGATTTAGTTTTTAGCAACCTTTTAATAGGCTCATTGCAAATAACAAAAAGCAAAGACCAACAACCAAAAAGAATCGTATATTCTAGCAAACAAGAAAAAAATACTAATAATTTGATTGTCTATTTGGTTGTTCTCTTCCCTCTAAACTTTATTTGGTTGTTCTCTTCCCTCTAAACTTTTTGTGAGAAATAGAAAAGATGAAAAAGAAAATTAGAACGAAAGATTTATATATATATATATATAATTCTATTACTATTTATTAGTCTTTATTGAATTTGGAATTTGCTAATGTCTTATTTATTAGTTTTTTTTTTGGAAAGTTAAAGGTAATTTTCATTAAAAAGAGGGAAGATACAAAAAGAAAGGAGAATCCACCTTAATACTGAGCTGCATGGACCAAAGCAAGGGGCAGCAAGGTGGAGCCCCCAAATCTAAAGAAAGAGGGGAGAACATCTCCTGAAAGGACACACCATAGCCTTTTCAATATATGATTGCCATGGCCACCTGTACAACCTGACGGGTTCAATACCCCAATTACACCGACAAAACTAAGAACCACAAAAAGAAGATGTCAGCCTTTTACACATTAAAAAACTACCATGATCAACTGTACAAGCTTTACAGACTACTGTACCATAGAAAACACAAGGAAGAACTTGGCATCACAGCTATAGAACAACTTGAGAAAGCAAAAAAAGAAAGCAGATGCGATCAGAGCATTAAGGACAAAGAATAAACACAGAGGACCAAGGGATACCATCATGAATCCAAAGGAAATCAGTTAACTTGTGAACTCTTTCCTTGGCCAAGGAGTCAGCAACTTCATTGGAGGCCTTCAATATGTGATGAATGGACTGCTAGTGTAAATCCTACAAGCCAATAGATTTTGTG
>NW_018397284.1:554546-554685 GCF_002168275.2 Theobroma umbraticum
ACTATATTAATTAGTCATATTTCAGGTTCAATACATTATGGATATTTTATGTAATGTATGAGGTATTTCTTTATCCATGAGTCTATTTATAAAGAGTTAAGAGAGACTTATGTAGATAAAATCCTTGGAACATAATGGC
>NW_018397284.1:554695-554780 GCF_002168275.2 Theobroma umbraticum
AATTATAAAGGTTATAATTATGAGATATTTATGCATTAAAGCCTCGTTCCTAAATATGTTCTTAGTCATTGTATTGTCAAGAATA
>NW_018397284.1:554790-555279 GCF_002168275.2 Theobroma umbraticum
CAATGCTCAAAGGCTAGTACATGCTAAGCCTCCTTACTTTGGAAGTAAGCAATTCATCTCATAGGTTAAAGTATGTGAGATACTTGGGGGAAGTATGTGGGTGCTTGTTAAAAAACAAGTTCATTGAACATAACCCTCTATGAAAGTTCTATTTGGTATTTCACTCAAGTGTCTATGGAAATACTTTCATGTGTTAATAGTGTAAGTAATCCTTAAACTTGTGATACCAGGTCATCTTGTATGTGAATTGTTATGCTTTGATTTCATCTCTATGGGTTTGAAAATGACCAAATGCTTAAATAGGGTGCTTTTGGGCATGGCATGAAGCATGTGGAGATGAATGAGTAGTCCAAAGAGGATTCATCACCTCAAGTAATTTGAAGGGACATATCTTATTTGCTCCTGACTTATATTAATTAAAAGTCTTTGGCCAAGGTAATCTTGATAGGTCAATATAGAAGTTGCAGGACTAATATGGATAAGTTAGAA
>NW_018397284.1:555289-556353 GCF_002168275.2 Theobroma umbraticum
GAGCCAAGCTTTCTATTTATCTGGGATATATGATGAAAGGATCGAATTACACTAAGATACTGCACACTGAAATGTTAATCAAATCATATTGACTTTCCTGACATTTGGGTGGTCATGATATATTTTTTAGATGACACTCATGATTTATAAATATAAATATAAATTTTTAATTAAATTAATTTATATTTATTGCCAACATGTTGAGAACTTAATGGGTCACACACATAAGGTGAATTGTCAAAATTAATTTGGGTTCAATTGGATATGATCTAATTAATTTTATACAAGCTTAATCTAATTAAGTACTAGGCTAAATTAAAGATAATTCGATGGAGTATTAAATAAAGGCCCAATTAGCCCAAGACATTTTATAATCCTTTTTGGATATAAAGTAGGTTAATTTACTCTATAAAAGAATCCCTTAGCCCCTTCTTGAAGAAATAGAAAAGTTCTATTTTATTTTCTTATGTGTTGAGATAGGATCATAGCCAAAAAGAGAGAAACACAAAGGGATCTCAAAAGTTGAGAGTTTGCTAGCACAAACTTCGACTTAAGGATTCACACATTCTTAGTGAAGAGATTTCGGTAAATCACTGTGTGGATCACCATTAGAGGCAAGACAACTGTGCTGCTATAATTTGATAAGTCTTAGTTGGTATACAAAAGTTAAAACAAAAAGCCAAGGAGGACTTCACCAAAGAAAGCTGACTTTCAAGTATGTCAAAATCTCTCTTCTGGTTTTTCGAGATTAGTTTCAATTAAAGTGATCCATGGCTTAGGGATTAAAAAAATTTTAATAATATTTCACTACGTATGAGTCATCTTAGTATGATTTAAATTCTCAATAGTGGTATCAGAGCCTCCTTTAATTGATTTAATCTAGTTTTATATTTAGTTGTTGAATATTACAAAAACTGTTTTGTTTATATGTCGATTTGATGCAAAGTTTGAAAAATTATTTAGAATAATTCTAAATGGATTTTTTTGAGACTAATTTATGTTTCAAAGGGCCTTTAAAGTCTTGATTCATGGATTTAAAATCTAGATTTAATAAGTCCTTAAAA
>NW_018397284.1:556453-556899 GCF_002168275.2 Theobroma umbraticum
CTCCATTATGTTGTGGAGTTCTAGGTGGAGTCCATTGTGATAGAATCCCATGTTCCGTTAGATAATCCAGAAACTCCTACCTAAGATATTCTCCCCTTCGATTCAATCTAAGAGTGAGAATACTATTCCTAATTTGTTTCTCAACTTCAGCCTTGAACTCTTCGAACTTTTGAAAAGCTTCGAACTTGAACTTCATTAGGTACACAAAACCAAATCTATAATAGGCATTTGTAAACATAATGAAATACCAATAACCTTTTTTGGATGGTGTGTTTAAAGGTCCACATACATCCGAATATATTAGTCCTAAGAGCACACTTGCTCTTTCAGCCTTTCTAGTAAAAGGAGTCTTAGTCATTTTACCAAGAAGACAACATTCACATGTTCCATATGATTCATAGTCAAATGAATCTAGATAACCTTGTTTATATAACTTGGCTATCCTT
>NW_018397284.1:556909-557000 GCF_002168275.2 Theobroma umbraticum
TATGACCAAGTCTACAATGCCAGATGTAGGTTTGATTTGGATTATTTTTTCTAACTTTCTTGACATCTATATTGAGCATTGGGCTATCCAG
>NW_018397284.1:557010-557384 GCF_002168275.2 Theobroma umbraticum
TAAAGTCCTCCATGACATGTTGCAGATCCATAAAATATATCATCTAGAATGACAATGCAATAATTGCCTTCATGCTAAATTCGAAATCATCATTCTTAGCTAGGTATGAAACCGAAACGATGTTTCTAGTTAATGCTAGTACATAATAGCATGCTTTTAGCTCCAACACTAAGCTCGATGGTAAAATAAGATCATAAGTACCAATGGCAATTGCTGCAATTTTTGTACCATTGCCCACTCTTAGGACTACTTCATTTTTACCAGGCCTTCTACTATCCTTTAAAGCTTTTATGTTAGTACATAAATGTGATCGACATCCTGAATCTATTATTCAAGATTTAGGATTGGCAGTAGAAAGATTAAGCTCAATCATA
>NW_018397284.1:557455-558176 GCF_002168275.2 Theobroma umbraticum
TTTTAGGCTGATGGCATCAAGTATGCCAAGCAAAGCAGCAATTATTATACTCATTCTAACACCCTATAAATATAGAAAAAGTATTTATATTAGCCTTTCATGTTATGAATCAATTTAAGATGAGGTATTAAATCTTACATTGATTTTTCCACTAATTTTTTTGTAAAAATAACCCTCACTATTATACAGAAATCTCTACTAGGTATTTCTAATGGACTAGAACCCCTTTCGAATTATTACAACCTTGAGTGACTCAACAAATGACAATAAGCCTAATTGGATTGATAACATAGCTTATCAATTCCATCTACATGCAACTCCCAAATCAATTAGGTGACAACTCATTGTCTAAATGCATCATATGCATTTTACCTAACCCTGCCTCTAAGACTATGTAGTCAGGTGTGACACATTCGAACCACACAATTTTAGTTGAGTAAGACCCACCAATAACTCAAATGTACCTGTATAAAAGTTTGACTTTAGGTGACTCAACAAATTTTTAATTAAAAAGGTAGCTTGGTTATCTTGTTACTTGGTGGAAGAAAACTTAATCATGCAAAACATGTGACTCAATATTTTAATGAGGGATTTTTGTTGACACTTTTATCTTGTTATGTAGGTCTCATCGAATTTGGCATGCATAGCATTTATAATATTGCATAACATAAATCTATCACATGCATACTACTAGGATGATTATGGACTTTTATCTAATCTA
>NW_018397284.1:558276-558375 GCF_002168275.2 Theobroma umbraticum
GCTTAAACAGCTGGCCTGAGTATTGCCTTGAGTGATGGAGCAGGGTTGTTTTTATCTATTACAGCCTCTGACGAGTATCCTGATTTACCCAGGTCGCTG
>NW_018397284.1:558385-558524 GCF_002168275.2 Theobroma umbraticum
AAGATTGGTCAAGATTGTCTTTGATCTGCTGCCAATCAACTTCGTCGCTAACTTTAAGGATCTCAGTATAGACCTGCAATTAATGGATCGATTTCAATATTCCAAAGTTGTACATGGTCCGAGTTGGTTTTATTGTATG
>NW_018397284.1:558539-559011 GCF_002168275.2 Theobroma umbraticum
AAATTGCAGCATCAGTCATTGATGTCTACGTAATGTTTCATTTTCAATTGAATTCGGAACATGTTCAAAAGTTGGAACTTTTGAATTAAGATAAACATTAAAAACGAAATATTAAGAAAATATCAATATATATATTAATAGAATACCTTGTTCGGTTGTTTTTCTTTGTTGCTCCATGCAACAACCCACTTAATCTCATTACTGAGAACATATGTAACACCTCCAATTGATCCTGCGGAATCTGCACTGTGCTTGAAGTCACCGGGCTTTTGATCTTGAATCGTTTTTGGGGCATCGCCACTCCCATGCCAATCTTTCTGGCTATCCAGCGTTACAAATTGGTCTTTTCCAGTATGATTCTGAAGCTGGCATTGTGTGTAAACTGGAACACCGGAGTTAGCCATGATAGTTTTGTGTCTTTGGGATACCAAATCTCTAAAACTTAGCTATTGGTTTGCTTTTGCTTGTGCTC
>NW_018397284.1:559021-559135 GCF_002168275.2 Theobroma umbraticum
ACAGACACATACTTATATACTAGTTTGCAGCGTGCACTAGCCATAACAAAAACAAGAAGCCGGTTGGTACAAAATTCTTATTAATTTTTTTTCATCTGCATTTATAATTAATGA
>NW_018397284.1:559396-559698 GCF_002168275.2 Theobroma umbraticum
GATCCATCTCGGAAACTACATGTGCCAATTTAATTCATAAACTGACATCTAGTTTCCCACATCTTGACAATGGTATCCCTATAACTATCGAGCTTTTGTCTAATTTGGAGTTTATCATATAAAACCCAAATAATATATGTCAGTTAGACCAAATACTATCATGCGACAATGACTTGAATAAGTTAAAAAGTATAGGATCCACATCCACTACTCCCATTTCGTACCTCTAATCGAGCCTGAACTCCCGAAACGAAGCCACCTATTCCATTGTGTTGTTGTTGTTTTGATCGTTGTTTGCTTCT
>NW_018397284.1:559708-559834 GCF_002168275.2 Theobroma umbraticum
ACGCTAAAAGAACCAACTTTTTAATTAAAAAGTGGATTGGGGAAAAGGTGTCAGTTCTCTCCCTTTCTATTGAATATGATCGCTAAGGTGTTCAGATGTGGAGATGTGATGGGGAAAGCAAAGATA
>NW_018397284.1:559844-560200 GCF_002168275.2 Theobroma umbraticum
GAAACTACATGTGTGAACTTATGAATGAAACGCTGCTCGAAAAGTTGCAGACACACAGGCGGGGTAGAACAGGGCCCCCACATACTTAAATACCAGTTTGCAGCGTGCACCAGCCATGATGGTGAAAAATACTTTCCACAAGATGATTCAAACAATAGAAAAATATTTTTGATAATTTATTCAAACAATAGAAAATATTAAATATTTTTGTAAAAAATTTTACACAGAAAAAATTTTCTCCTAGCAAGCTATTTTCCGATTACCAAATGCCCTAAACCTCAATTCTAATACAATTTAAAGGCAATCCATTAATCTTATCCTCATTTCCTAGTGTCGGCATCAAGTTTAGTCTAAAG
>NW_018397284.1:560210-560956 GCF_002168275.2 Theobroma umbraticum
AGTGAGTTATTGATTTGTCACCATTTTTCTCTTAAAATTTAATATTAGGAGAGTCTTGAATTATAGAATGATTAGGATTGTTTAATTCTAATTAAACTAGTAAACCTTGTTAAGATAGTCTTTAAATCTAGTTAGACTAGAATAACAAATCCTAATTATATTAGGATAAGATTATTATATTTGGCATTATAAAAGGATCCTATGGGATAAAGAATAGTCATCACCTAGATTTAAATAGAGTGATTTGGATGTACATAGGATAAGGGTTCTGAGTTTGAGATTGTTCTTGTAATCTCCTGATTTTTCTCTTAATAGATTTTTTCTCTGTTGCTGTGTCTGTGGACGTAGGTCATCAAAAGACCAAACCATGTAAAATTATTGTGTTCTTGTGGGTGTGCTTGATCCTTTCTTTCTTTACTCTATTGATTGGGTAAGATCTTGGGTAACTCTTTAGAGATAATTCTACAATTTTCACAACATTTAATAGGGTAGTTCAAAGTTGGAGGGTTGGAAGGAAGGCTCGACCAAACCTACCATAGATGAGTTGAGCTACTACGCCACTAGTCACATAGTCAAGCAAGTTACTAATTTGAAACAAAATAAAGAAAAATAACATGTGAGTCACAAAGACTCCGTGAGTGGATATTAGAAGGGGACAAGTCAAGGTGGAAGAGTTTTGCAATAAATCATAGTTTGCAAAACAACATGATAATCATATAAATTCTTTCAATAGCCATAAATGCATT
>NW_018397284.1:560967-564188 GCF_002168275.2 Theobroma umbraticum
AGTGCATAACATATAATAACCATATTCAAGCTCAACTTACAAAACATTTTCAAAAAGATACGGAAGGTAATCCTCAAATCTTCAAACTCAACATTAAATATTCAAATCAAGAATGTATCAGTCATTCAACAAATCGTCTCATCATTTCCAGATAGATACAATAATCATCAATCACCAATCATAGGCATCCTAATATCCAATATGCAAATAGCACATCATTGCAGGCCATTAGCAAATTAAGAGAAGAATGGTTATGTTTACCCAACTTGTCCATGTGGTATTCTTACCCCCACAACGGGATTCACGCAGAGGTGAAAAGTGATAAGATGCCTAACTTAATCTTGTGGTATTCTTACCACTTATACCTAAACTAGAGCCAACATACAGAAAGAGGAAAATGTGGAATGTTGGCCAAGCTTAACCCTATGGTATTCTTAGCCCCACACTAGGATTAAAACCAATATACATAAAAAGGGAAAAGGTGCCACTTGTTGAAGAATGAGACTTGACTTGAAGGACCAAATTCAGTTATTCTCAACAGTTTTTTAATTTATTAGTTAATATCAGTTTATTTTCTCTTTTACAGTTATTGTTATGTTGACTCAGTTATTATCATGTTGGGTAGTAGGTTTGTATTGTGAAGTAGGTAGTTATGTAAGACATGGATATTGCACAGTTATTTTTCTTTACGTGTTGTTTTATTTTATTGTTATTTTCTCTCTCCTGTAAATGTATTTATAAGTGTTATTGTTGAATGAAAAGACTATAGAGAGACTTTGTATTCAATTATATTTTCTCTCTCATTTTATCTTTCTTTAGTTCTCTAGTTTTATCCTTTATCATTTTAGTAGATTATAGTCTACAAATAAAACAAAATCTTTGAGATTTTCAGCATGGTATCAAAGCTCAAAAAAGATTCTTAAGGGATCGAGAAAGAAATTGATAATTTTTTTTTTGTAAATCTCCATTCTCAAGCTTCTTAAAATAATTATGTCTTCCTCAAGTTTTAATGCCGTTACTCTACATATGATTACAAGAGAAAATTATGACATCTGGGTTGTTAAGATGAAGGCGTATCTTAGAGCTTTTGATTTATGGGAGGTTGTGGAGGTGGGAAATGAGCCACTAGAACAGAGACTCAACCCTATAGTGGCACAGATGAAGCAATACAATGAAGAAGTGGAAAAAAGATTTAAAGCTCTCTCCATCATCTATTTGACTATGTCAGATACTATTTTCACAAGAATAATGACTTCTGAATCGCCTAAGGATGCTTGGGATTGCTTGAAAGAAGAGTTTCATGGTAGCGTGAGGACTCATCAAATGCAAGCCTTGAATCTATACAAAGAATTTGAGATTTTATGGATAAAAGATAATGAAAGTATCAAAGAATAGTGAGATAAGGTTATAAAACTAGTGAACTAGCTTAGACTTCTTGGTGAGAAGTTGTCAAATCGTAGGATCGTCAACAAAATTTTGGTGAGTTTACTATAAAAGTTTGAATAAAAAATCTCTTCACTTGAGGACTTTTAAGACCTTTCTCAACTCTTGGTGACAAAACTTATAAATGCTTTATAAGCTTAAAAACAAAAGAAGGCCTATCGCAATGATGATGAAATTGAAAATGCTCTTATAGCAAGGACCAAGGATTTTTGAATTGGTGATAACAACCCACAAAAGAGAAAAGGAGATAAGAGAGACAAGGAATGGAGAAATGATGATGGGAACTCAAACAAACCAAGTAACAAGTTTTTCCCATGTCAATATAGCAAAAAGAGTAATCATACTCCAAAATTTTGTTGGTACAAGCATAATGTGAAGTGTAGGTCTTGTAACCAACTTGGTCATGTAGAGAAAGTTTGCCAATCTAGGGGCAATCATGTTGATGAGAAGGCAGTAGTAGTTGAAGAAACTAATATGGTAGAAGATCAATTGTTCATGGCCAAGGTTTCTAATGATGAGAAGAAAAACACATGGCTCCTTGATAACGGATGTTTTAATCATATGCCAAAATCGAGTTGTGGGAGTTCATCAAGTCAATCTCAAGGAGGTGTGTTGAAGAATGAGATTTGACTTGAAGAACCAAATTCAGTTATTCGTAACAGTTTTTTAATTTATTAGTTAATATTAGTTTATTTTCTTTTTTATAGTTATTGTTATGTTGAGTTAGTTATTGTCATGTTGGGTAGTGGGTTTGTATTGTGAAGTGGGTGGTTATGTAAGACATGGATATTGCACAGTTATTTTTCTTTATGTGTTGTTATATTTTATTGTTGTTTTCTCTCTCCTGTAAATGTATTTGTAAGTGTTATTATTGAATGAAAAGACTATAGAAAGACTTTGTATTCAATTATATTTTCTCTCTCATTTTATTTTTCTCTGATTCTCTAGTTTTATCCTTTATCATTTTAGCACATTATAGTCGGCAAATAAAACAAAATCTTTGAGATTTTCAATAACCTTGACCAAACTTAACCTTGTGGTATTCTTACTTTCATACTAGGACTAGAGTCAATTGCAACAAAATCAAAATTCCCATACAAGATCATTCTAACATCAAGCATCAATAACAAATCATGTCAATCACATAAATCATAGAAAAGTGGAGATCTTCTCAATCCACATTCACACTACTCACATTCAAGAGCATTTTCAAACATCCACAATCACTTTCTCAACTAATTATCTTATACCCACATTAGTCCAGAGGTTGGAGTAATTGAAGGAATTACTCAAAACATTGAAAGGGCTTGTCCCTCCTTGTTGAAAACTACAACATAGTAAGATAATTACTTATAAATAATAGTTTTAAAAGCCATGTCTAAAATATTGTCTCATCCACAAACACATTTTCCTTAATCAAATTTTATGTAAACTATGCTCATCAATAATTCATCAAATCGTTCAAACTATGCTTTTAACTTTACATACTCAAATAATTTAGAAAGTGGCGTACCCATTAACCTCGAAAAGTCAACCTTTATAATTAATCACAAATCTACTCCAATAGTTCCTTAAAAGTTTCAATTGTTTCCAAACATTCAATAACTCTTATCATCAGTAATCAATCTAGGAATCAAGTACTAAGTATTCTAAGCTCTTTCTAATCTATTTAGATTTTTCTAAAACTAATTTCCAAGCTCATGTTCATTGTTCTACAAATACCCATGTGCAACAAATTCATAAATCCATCATTTTTACCTTAGGTGAGCTCTAAACAA
>NW_018397284.1:564348-565346 GCF_002168275.2 Theobroma umbraticum
ATTTTTAGAGTTAAAACCCCAAGATTTCAAGAGTGAAAAATGTCACCTTTGCTTTTAAAAGTCAAAACCAAGTTCAAATCTTTCAAAATTGTAATTTGAGTGAGAAATGAGTTGAAAGAGAATGGAGAGCTGAGAAAATACCTATGAAAATTGACTGAGACTTGCCAACCCTCATTTAAGGTGGTACATTTATAGGCTAAGGTGAGAAAATATATTTTGACCTCTTTTATTTTTCTAAAAACAACACCATCTATCAATAAATGAGCTTCAGAATGCTTTTAAAAGTTTTGGGTTACTATCTATAGATAGATAGGCCCGATCTATTGATTGATGTTATCTATCGATAGATAATGAACATCAATCAATAGATGTTCTTTAATTCCTTAAAATTTTTTTTCTTTGTTTGTATCTATTGATAGATGAAGAACATCTATTGATAGATAGACTCTAGTAAGCAAAATTAGATTTGAAAACTTGGTCATTTGGACTTTGTTTTTTACTGAACTTTACAAATCATCTTAATGTCTCAAAATACAAACTTTTCTGAGTTTGAAACTCAGTTTAAAAACTCACAACATGAAACATTCATGCTCACCTAAGAATTTCTTAACTTAACATCTTACATTAGGGTGAGATTTCATAATAAAGCTCTACGCTTCATTAAGTACCAGATCGTTTGTACATTATAAAAAATTAGAGCATTATCGAAGGAATTATTTTCATCATTAATCATTGTTAAGGTTAATGAAAATTGACAAAGTTATGTGCTAGGGATTGTCGACGGAACACCAATGAAAAATGTTGACAAAATAAATTTTGTTGGTATTCCATCAGCAATGCAATGGCGCGCAATATTATAAGATGGCACAAACTATAAGAAAATTTATACAGCTATGTTATAATTCTCATTATAATTAATTTATTATTATGTTCTATTATTTTTGAAGTCTTAATGTTTTATTTAATATTATTGGTAGCTTGTTTTCTTTAATTTTATA
>NW_018397284.1:565446-566154 GCF_002168275.2 Theobroma umbraticum
TAAACTTAGAAAAGTTTGTGTTTTGAGACACTTTAGATGATTTGTAAAGTTTAGAGGAAAACGAAGTCCAAATGGATAATTTTTTAATTCTATTTTTTCTTACTAGAGTCAATTTACTGAAAAATGTTCTTCATCTATTGATAGATACAAATCTAGAAAATATTTTTAAGGAATTAAAAAACATCTATTGATTGATGTTCATCATCTATCGATAGATCGGGCCTATCTATTGATAGATAGTAAACTGGAACTTTTAAAAGCATTCTAAAGCTCATCTATCCATAGATGGTACTATTTTTAGAAAAATAAAAGAGATAAAAATATATTTTAGACCCGAGCTTATAAATATACCATCTTAAATGAGGGTTGGCAACTCTCAATCGATTTTCATGGGTATTTTCTCAGCTCTCCACGCCTTTTCAACTTATTTCTCACTCAAATCACTATTTTCGAAAGATTTGAACTTGATTTTGAGTTTCAAAAGCAAAGGTGACATTTTGCATTCTTGAAATCTTGAAATCTTGGGGTTTAACTTTAAAAATATTATGTATTGTTCTAGATTTTCTAATTTCTACAAACTAAAGGATCTAGATGGATTTCCTTCTTATTTAAAGCTCACCTAAGGTAAAGATGATGGATTTATGAAATTGTTGCACATGGGTATTTGTAAAACAGTGAACATAAGCTTGGAAATTAGTTTTAGAAGAA
>NW_018397284.1:566172-566653 GCF_002168275.2 Theobroma umbraticum
CTTAGTACTTGATTCCTAGACTGATTATTGATGATAAGAGTTATTGAATGTTTAAAATTTAAAGAACTATTGGAGTAGATTTGTGCTTAATTACAAAGGTCAACTTTTAGAGGTAACTAGGTACACCACTTTATAAATTATTTGAATATGTAAAGTTGAAAACATAGTTTGAATGATTTGATGGATTATTGATAAGCATAATTTCCGTAAATATTTGATTAAGGAAAATGTGTTTATGGAGGAGACAATATTTTATAAATGGCTTTGAAAACTATTATGAATAAGTAATTATCCTACTATGTAATAGTTTTCAACAGAAAGGGACAAGCCTTTTCGATGTTTTGAATAATTCCTTTAATTACTCCAACCTCCGAGCTAGTGTGGGTATGAGATAATTAGTTGAGAAAGTGATTGTAGATGTTTAAAATTGCTCTTGAATGTGAGTATTTTGAATGTGGATTGAGAAGGTCTCCACTTTTCT
>NW_018397284.1:566981-567279 GCF_002168275.2 Theobroma umbraticum
TTTTCCCCTCTACGTGAATCTTATTGTGGAGGCAAGAATACCACAAAGACGAGTTGGGTGAAAGTACCCATTCTCCCTTTAATTTGCTAATGGCATGCAGTGATGTGTCATTTGTATTTCGGATATTATGACACCTATGATTGGTGATTGATGATTGTTGTATCTATCTAGAAATGATCAGATGATTTGTTGAATGACTGATATATTCTTAATTTGAATATTTAATGTTGAGTTTGCAAGTTTGAAGATTACCTTCCGTATCTCCTTGAAAATGTTTTGTAAGTTGAGCTTGAATATG
>NW_018397284.1:567289-568039 GCF_002168275.2 Theobroma umbraticum
GTTATGGATTTAGAGTTTTCAAATGCATTTATAGCTATTGAAAGAATTTATATGATTATCATGTTGTTTTACAAATTATGGTTTATTGCAAAACTCTTTCCCCTTGACTTATCCCCTTCCTGTATCCACTCACAGAGTCTTAGTGACTTTCATGTTATTTTCCTTTATTTTGTTTTAGATCAATAACTTGCTTGACTATGCGACTAGTGGAGTAATAGCCTAACTCATCTGTGGTACGTGCGGTAGAACCTTCCTTCCGGCCCGCCAACTATTGAACTACCTTATTAAATTTTAAGAGAAAAATGATGACAAATCAGTAACTCACTTCTCATGCTTCTTTAGACTAAACTTGATGCCAACACTAGAAATTGATAGATAAGATTAATGGATTGCCTTTAAATTGTGTTAGAATTGACGTTTAGGGTTCATTTGGTAATCAAAAAATAACTTGCTAGGAGAAAATTTTTTGTGTAAAATATTTTATAGGAAAATTTAATGTTTTCTGTTATTTGGATAAATAGTTATAAACATTTTTCTATTATTTGGATCATTTTGTGAAAAATATTTTCCACTATCATTGGTGGAGTTATTTGGGTATTAAAATGATAAATAAGAGTTGATTACAAAACAATGGTGCCATTTGTTTTTCACATTAAAAATAAAAATGAAAAAAATCAATAATGATATTTTTTAATATATTTAACCACACATTATATTATATGTGCCCTTTTAATCTTTGTTATGGCTGGT
>NW_018397284.1:568049-568206 GCF_002168275.2 Theobroma umbraticum
AACTAGTATTTAAGTATGTGGGGGCCCTGTTCTACCCTCCGCCAATGTGTTTGCAACTTTTCGAGCAATGCTAAATTCATAAGTTCACACATTTAGTTCCACATCTCTACTATTCAATAGAAAGGGAGAGAACGACACCTTTGCCTCAATCCACTTT
>NW_018397284.1:568555-568716 GCF_002168275.2 Theobroma umbraticum
TTCCGAGATGGATCTCTACAAAACTAACAAAAACCTTTGTACCAACCGGTTTCTTGTCTAGCCTGGCTCTGATGTGAACAATGCTAGCACGTTTAGACCTTTTGTGCAGCCTGGGTTCTTTTAATATTACTATAGTTTAGTTGTTGTGTAATTTTTTAATC
>NW_018397284.1:569203-571451 GCF_002168275.2 Theobroma umbraticum
ATTCTATTAATTTATATATTGATATTTCCATAATATTTCGTTTTTAATGTTTATGTTAATTAAAAAGTTCCAACTTTTGAACATGTTCCGACTTCAATTGAAAATGAAACATTGCGTAGACATCAATGACTGATGCTGCAATTTGCTCTGTATTCATGACATACAATTTAACCAACTAGGACCATGCACAAGTTTGGAATATTGAAATCGATCTATTAATTGCAGGTCTATACTCAGATCCTTAAAGGCAGCGACGAAGTTGATTGGCAGAAGATCAAAGACAATCTTGACCAATCTTCGCACGAAAGCAGCGACCACGGTAAATTAGGATACTGGTCAGATGCTGTAATTGATAAATACAACCCTGCTCCATCACTCACGGTAACACTCAGGCCAGCTGCTCCAGCTGCAGACTTTGCTTCTGGTAGTGAGGCTGTCAAAAATAAATAGTAGTGGCAGTATTGTGTGATCTGCACTGCTACTACTAAAATAAATATGCCACTAGCTGGTGTCCAATGTCTGCTTACTTTGTGTTTCGTATTGTGTGATCCAAAAATATTCCAATGTCTATGGCTATTTCTAATATTCCATCATAATAAAAAATAGTGGTTGTCATATCAAATTCCGTAGTTAGACTAATTATACTAATTCCCTCGCCTTCTATAATATGTTGAACAAAAGCAAAACAATTAACAAAGTCAGAATGTGTAGAAAATTTCACTTGGAAAAATTTTATGAGAATTAACTGTTATATGTGTTCTTTTTCTTAATTTTGAAGAAATCAATGCATAATTTTATTGTTAAAAAATAGTATGGCGTGAATAATATTTTTAATCATGTCTTTTTCATTGATTTTTCTAAAATTATTTATTTGATTTGTATGTCAACTTTGGAGGTATGCCACAAGTTGACAAAAATTTGGATTAAAACAACTTAATTAAGATCAATAAAATTTTGTTTGATATAAATAATTCTTCCAACGTCTAATTTGATTTGATTTTAAAATTTAATGACTTGAACTCAAATGACATCATTTTGAAGAAAAAAGAAAAAAAAAAAGGTAATATATCCATGAAAACAGACCAGGATCCATATGACATCATTAACCCAAATGACTTGAACCAAAATCAAGTTCCTTCTCTTAATACTTATTTCACTCTTTTTTTCAGATTACCCATTAACCATATAAGGGTTTCTTTTACTTTTCACTATTTTATCAGCGTGTTATCAAGCAAACTCTAGATTGGTGTCAATAATTATGCAACAGTCTTTTAGCTAGCTTTTGCATTTCACCCACGGACTTGCCAATTGAGTTTTATTGCTGGTAAGATTCAATTACAGTGAAGTCAACTTCCCTGTAACTTTCCTTGACAACGTATTCATCCTTAACATGCCAACATGAGACCCCGTAGCCATAGCAAATTACAGACTTTCAAAGCACCATTTTCATTACAAAGAGAGCTTATGCTATACATAAACAAGAAATATAACAATACACTCATTTTTAAGTCTTAAATAACATCGTTAATATTTAATATCAAAATTCAAAGGAATTTGAAGATTGGTGTGAAACTTTTTATTAACTACTTATTTTTCTACATAAAGATTGATAAATTGGATTGGCCAACTTGACTCCTTCACTTTAACTATAATCATTTTTAAAGTATTTAATCCAACAATTTTGACTTTTGTTGGGTTGTTTGAAGACAATTGCATCTATCTTAGTCAATTAATCAGCTTAACACGTCTTTTAACACATAATCTACCCACCATGATTAATATATGTTTTGAATTATATATATGGCACTATCATGTCAATAAGCTGACTCTTGTTTTGGAGCTTTGTAAGTGCTGTAAAGATTTTACACTATTAAAAATTTTTTAAGTACAAATTACAAATTAGAGAAAGACTCCAATCTAATATCTCTGTTCAAATCACAACACATTTTTACCATATTAAACCTATTTGTATAATTATTAAATAGTTGGCATTAATTTTTCAAAATGAAAGTGGGTTCCATCCATACAACAAAATTATTGTCAGAGGGGAAGAATAATATGAATGGCTATTGAAGCATGAAGGAGAATTACTAGACTTATAAAGCCAAAGGGACGATTGCAAAGTAGTAATTGAACTTGGAAAACTAAAGTTAAAGATTGTGTGAAAGCCCAAATGGAGACAATTCATGGAAACCATGACTTCTTATACCAATTGCAAGAGGTGTTGAGGTCAGTGAAGCCATGGAAA
>NW_018397284.1:571461-571788 GCF_002168275.2 Theobroma umbraticum
ATATGGGCTCATTGTTAGTAGCTGTATGGACATGTCTATGGGCTGGACTCTGCTTTTAGTTTTAATTTTGCTTTCCCAATTAATCTTTCTCTTTTGTCATTCTTTTTCCAAGACAAAAGGTTGAGGAGTTTGGTAATAAGATTCAAATCAAAGTGACCATATGTTAAGAACTCAAAATTGAGCTTAGATTATTAATTTCTTTTGTCATGATATATATATAAAAAAAAACCTAAAGCAGCTCCAATATTTTTTAATCAGAAGTTATATTGCATATAACTTCAATAGAATCACCCTTGATATTTTAGTGAGATATGAATTTTAACAACT
>NW_018397284.1:571798-572129 GCF_002168275.2 Theobroma umbraticum
TTTTTCTTGCTTGTAAGATATCTCCATTTTACTGATTTTTTATTTCCCAATTTTGTAGTAATTTAAAGACAACTAATCAATTTATTTTCTTAATTATACAATTTAATTATTCTCTATTAATGCCTAAAAATATATGTACATTGATTAAGGATGAGAAAGGATCTAATTAGGTCATCTACAATCCACTCTAGACCAATGGGCTTGGGTCTATTTTATGGTGGTTTTGTATCTTAATGGGTGGTTCATAGTCCAAATATTTAAGCCCTTATGATGGTCTATGGTCCTAGATGTTAAGCATCGACCTATCTCGGAATGATGGATTGGGCTATAA
>NW_018397284.1:572139-572353 GCF_002168275.2 Theobroma umbraticum
TGGATCGATTTTAGAATAATGGTCATTTTAAATATTTATATATTTGTATAATAAAATAAATATTTGTAAATTATAAGACTTCAACTCATAAAAAGAATGCATTTTTAAACCTTTGAGCAAAAGAGTTACTTAATGAAAATGTTTATATCAAACACACATAATAATATAAAATTAAAGAAAACAAGCTACCAATAATATTAAATAAAACATTAAG
>NW_018397284.1:572453-572934 GCF_002168275.2 Theobroma umbraticum
AAATCGTTCAAACTATGCTTTTAACTTTACATACTCAAATAATTTAGAAAGTGGTGTACCCATTAATCTCAAAAAGTCAACCTTTATAATTAAGCGCAAATCTACTCCAATAATTTCTTAAAAGTTTTGATTGTTTCTAAACATTCAATAACTCTTATCATCAATAATCAATCTAAGAATCAAGTACTAAGTATTCTAAGCTCTTTCGAATCTATTCGAATTCTTCTAAAACTAATTTCCAAGCTCATGTTCACTATTCTACAAATACCCATGTGCAACAAATTTATAAATCCATCATTTTTACGTTAGGTGAGCTCTAAACAATAAGGAAATCCATCCAAATCCTTTAGTTTACAGAAATTAGTAAATCTAGAATAATACATAATACTTTCAGAGTTAAAAGCCCAAGATTTCAAGAGTGAAAAATGTCACCTTTGCTTTTAAAACTCAAAACCTAGTTCAAATCTTTCAAAAATAGTGA
>NW_018397284.1:572944-573069 GCF_002168275.2 Theobroma umbraticum
AAATGAGTTGAAAGAGCATGGAGAGATGAGAAAATACCTATGAAAATCGACTTAGACTTGCCAACCCTCATTTAAGGTGGTACATTTATAGGCTAGGGTGTGAAAATATATTTTGACCTCTTTTA
>NW_018397284.1:573079-573769 GCF_002168275.2 Theobroma umbraticum
AACAACACCATCTATCAATAAATGGGCTCCAGAATGCTTTTAAAAGTTTTTGGTTACTATCTATAAATAGATAGGCCCAATCTATCGATGGATGATGGCCCTATCTATCGATAGATGAACAACATCAATTAATAGATGTTCTTTAATTCCTTTAAAATCTTTTTCTAGGTTTGTATATATCAATAGATGAAGAACATCTATTGATTGATAGACTCCAGTAAGCAAAAATAGACTTAGAAACTTCTTCATTTGGACTTCGTTTTCTACTAAACTTTACAAATCATCTTAGTGTCTCAAAACAAAATCTTTTCTAAGTTTAAAACTCAGTTTAAAAACTCACAACATGAAACATATATGCTTACCTAAGAATTTCTTAACTTAACATCTTACATTAGGGTGAGATTTCAAAATAAAGCTCTACGTCACATTAAGTATCGGATCGTTTATACATTATAAAAAATCAAAGCCTTATCAAAGGAATTATTTTTGTCGGTAATTGTTGTTGGAAAGTTGATGAAAACCGACAAAGTTATGTGCTAGGAATTATCAACAGAAAACCAATGAAAAATGTTGACAAAATAAATTTTGTTGGTATTCCATCAGCAATACAATGGCGTTCAATATTATAAGATGGCGCAAACTATAAAAAAAATTATACATCTATGTTATAATTCTCATTATAATTCATTT
>NW_018397284.1:574001-574315 GCF_002168275.2 Theobroma umbraticum
CCATTATTCTAAAATCGATCCAAAACTTGATCTTATAGCCCAATCCATCATTCCAAGATAGGTCGATGCTTAACATCTAGAACCATAGACCATCATAAGAGCCTAAACATTTGGACTATGAACCACCCATCAAGATACAAAACCACCATAAAATTGACCCAAGCCCATTGGTCTAGAGTGGTTCGTAGATGACCTAATTAGATCCTTTCTCACCCCTAATCAATGTACATATATTTTTAGGTATTAATAGAGAATAATTAAATTATATAATTAAGAAAATAAATTGATTAGTTGTCTTTAAATTACTAACAAAA
>NW_018397284.1:574395-575023 GCF_002168275.2 Theobroma umbraticum
CACTAAAATATCAGGGGTGATTCTATTGAAGTTATATGCAATATAAATTCTGATAAAAAAATATTGGAGCTGCTTTAGTTTTTTTTTTATAGATATATCATGACAAAAGAAATTGATAATCTAAGCTCAATTTTTAGTTTTTAACATATGGTCACTTTGATATGAATCTTATTACCAAACTCCTTGACCTTTTGTCTTGGAAAAAGAATGACAAAAAAAAAGATTAATTGGGAAAACAAAATTAAAACTAAAGGCATAGTCCAGCCCATAGACATGCCCATACCTACTAACAATGAGCCTATATCTATGTATTCTTTCCATGGCTTCGCTGACCTCAATACCTCTTGCAATTGGTAGAAGGAGTCATGGTTTCCATGAATTGTCTCCATTTGGGCTTTCACACAATCTTCAACATTAGTTTTCCAAGTTTAATTTCTACAATGCAATCATCTCTTCGGCTTTACAAGTCTAGTAATTCTCCTTCATGCTTCAATAGCAATTTATATTATTCTTCACCTCTGATAGTAATTTTGTTGTATGGATGGAACCCACATTTCATTTTAAAAAATTAATGCCAACTGTTTAATAATAATACCAATAGGTTTAATATGGTAAAAAGGTGTTGTGA
>NW_018397284.1:575033-575285 GCF_002168275.2 Theobroma umbraticum
GATATTAGATTGGAGTCTTTCTCTAATTTGTAATTTGTACTTAAAAACATTTTAATAGCGTAAAATCTTTACAGCACTTACAAAGCTCTAAAACAAGAGTAAGCTTATTGACAAGATAGTGCCATATATATAATTTAAAACATATTTTAATCATGGGGGCTAGATTATGTGTTAAAAGATGTGTTAAGCTGATTAAGTGGCTGAGATAGATGCAATTGTCTTCAAACAACCCAACAAAAGTCAAAATTGTTG
>NW_018397284.1:575430-575688 GCF_002168275.2 Theobroma umbraticum
TTGGCCAATCCAATTTATCAATCTTTATGTAGAAAAATAAGTAGTTAATAAAAATTTTCACACCAATCTTCAAATTCATTTGAATTTTGATATTAAATATTAATGATGTTATTCAAGACTTAAAAATGAGTGGATTGTTATATTTCTCGTTTATGTATTGTTGGTCCCAAATAAATGTGCTAGAAGGGGGGTGAATAGCACTTTTTAACTCTTACTAAATTTGACCTCTATTGGAGGGCAAGTTAAAGTTCAATGGAG
>NW_018397284.1:575698-575788 GCF_002168275.2 Theobroma umbraticum
TGCAAGATAAGAAATAATCTAACAATGACTGAAATGAAAAATAAAATAGAGAAGACAATACACAAAGATTTATAGTGGTTCGATCAAAAA
>NW_018397284.1:575798-575988 GCF_002168275.2 Theobroma umbraticum
CTACCTTGATTGTTCAACCAAGAATTTTCCAAATCAAATTACTATAAACGGTAAAATTTTCAAGCTTTCACCAAGCTTTTACAATAGCTTTTCACAGGTTTAGCCACAACCTTCAACAATGGTTTTTCCCAAGATTAACCAAAACCCAAAAACTAACTTTTCTAGGCTTAGTTAAAACCTATGCACTCAA
>NW_018397284.1:576426-576559 GCF_002168275.2 Theobroma umbraticum
TAGTCGACTAACAAAACTTCTTAGTTGATTAAGTCGTTTCTGTCTCTAAACTTGATTTTTGACAAAAAGCTCTTAGTCGACTAACATTGTCTCTTGGTCGACTAAGTGTTCTCTGTTTCACGATTTGCTTGAA
>NW_018397284.1:576780-577136 GCF_002168275.2 Theobroma umbraticum
TCAAAAACATATAAAGTCAACATTCTCTATCTCTTATTTTTTATGATGACAAAACACTCTTAAATTAATAGTGAAACGTCTATGCTCATTATGAATGCTTCAAATTTTTATGTGCAATGAGTTGCTCCCCCTTAGTTAATGCATCTAGTTTTCTTTACAGAATATTCAATAAAACCAAAACAAAGCATCACACATTAAATATGAAGACCAATCAAACTCTATTTAACTTGGACTTCCTTCTTTTTAAAAAAAAATTTATCATTAAAATTGATATTCAAAACTCCCCCTTAATGAGTGCATCAAAATTTTCCTTCAATCTTTAGATCAAACTTTAATGAATGGAAATCATAAGCACT
>NW_018397284.1:577298-577701 GCF_002168275.2 Theobroma umbraticum
CAAATTTGATCATTTTGTCATAATCAAAACTATAATAATTTTAAAGCTAACATGTATAGCATAAGCTCTCTTTGTAATGAAAATAGTGCTTTGAAAGTCTATAATTTGGTATGGCTACGAGGTTTCATGTTGGCATGTTAAGGATGAATACGTCATCAAGGAGAATTACAGGGAAGTTGATTTTATTGTAATTGAACCCTACCAGCAATAAAATTCAATTGGCAAGTCCTAGGGTTAAATGCAAAAGCTAGAACACAGACTGTTGCATAATTATTGACACCAATCTAGAGTTTGCTTGATAACAAGCTGATAAAATAGTGAAAAGCATAAAAAACCCTCATTTGGTTTCTGGATAATCTGAAAAGAAGAGTGAAATAAGTATTAAGAGAAGGAACTTTATTTT
>NW_018397284.1:577801-578470 GCF_002168275.2 Theobroma umbraticum
GGATAATCTGAAAAGAAGAGTGAAATAAGTATTAAGAGAAGGAACTTTATTTTGGTTCAAGCCATTTGGGTTAACGATGTCATATGGTTCTTGGTCTGTTGTCATGGATATATTACCTTTTTGTCCTTTTCTCGTCAAAATGATGTCATTTGGATTCAAGTCATTGAATTTTAAAATCAAATCAAATTAGATGTTGGAAGAATTATTTATAGCAAACAAAATTTTATTGATCTTAATTAAGTTTTTTTAACTCAAATTTTTATCAACTTGTGGCATACCTTCAAAGTTGACATACAAATCAAATGAATAATTTTAAAAATATCAATCAAAAAGACATGATTAAAAAATATTATTTAAGCGATACTTTTTTTAACAAAAAAAAAATTATGCATTGATTGATATCTTCCAAAATTAAGAAAAAAAACACATATAACAGTTAATTCTCGTAAAATTTTTCAAGTGAAATTTTCTACACATTCTGATTTTGTTAATTGTTTTGCTTTTGTTCAACATATTATGGAAGGCGGAGGAATTAGTATAATTAGTCTAACTACGGAATTTGATATGACATCAACTATATTTTATTATAATGGAATACTAGAAATAGCCATAGACATGGAAATTTTTGGATCACACAATACGAAACACAAAGTAAGCAGACATCGGACA
>NW_018397284.1:578480-578613 GCF_002168275.2 Theobroma umbraticum
GCATATTTATTTTAGTAGTAGTGCACACCACACAATATTGGCACTAGTATTTATTTTTGACAGCCTCATTACCAGAAGCAAAGCCTGCAGCTTAAGCAGCTGGCCTGAGCGTTGCCGTGAGTGATGGAGCAGG
>NW_018397284.1:578623-578713 GCF_002168275.2 Theobroma umbraticum
TCAATTACAGCCTCTGACCAGTATCCCAATTTACCGTGGTCGCTGCTTTGGTGCGAAGATTTGTCAAGATTGTCTTTGATCTGCTTCCAA
>NW_018397284.1:578723-578853 GCF_002168275.2 Theobroma umbraticum
CGCTGCCTTTAAGGATCTGAGTGTAGACCTGCAATTAATAGATCGATTTCAATATTCCAAAGTTGTACATGGTCCCAGTTGGTTTTATTGTATGCCATGAATACAAAGCAAATTGCAGCATCAGTCATTG
>NW_018397284.1:578976-579201 GCF_002168275.2 Theobroma umbraticum
CAACCCACTTAATCTCATTACTGAGAACATATGCAACACCTCCAATTGATCCTGTGGAATCTGCATTGTGCTGAAAGTCACCGGCCGTTTGATCTTGAATCGTTTTTGGGGCATCGCCACTGCCATGCCAATCTTTCTGGCTATCCAGCGTTACATATTGGGCTTTTTCATCATGATTCTGAAGCTGGCATTTTGTGTAAACTGGAACACCGTATTTAAACTGAC
>NW_018397284.1:579301-581137 GCF_002168275.2 Theobroma umbraticum
TTTTGAGTTTTTGTTGGGTTGGTGGAAGACAATTGCATCTATCTCTGTCAATTAGTCAGCTTAACACGTCTTTAACACATAATCTAGCCACCATAATCATGAGTAAAATATGTTTTAAATTATATACATGGCACTATCATTTCAATAAGCTAACGCTTGTTTCAGAACTTTGTAAGTGCTGTAAAGATTTTACACTATTAAAATATTTTTAAGTTCAAATTACAAATTAGAGAAAGACTCCAATCTAAGATCTCTATTCAAATCCCAACACCTTTTTACCATATTAAACCTATTAGTATTATTATTAAATAGTTTACATTAATTTTTCAAAACGAAACGTGGGTTCCATTCATACAACGAAATTATTGTCGAAGGTGAAGAATAATATGAATTTGCTATTGAAGTAAGAAGGAGAATTATTGGAGTTACAAAGCCTAAGAAATTTTAGCAATGTAGAAATTGAAGTTGGAAAACTAATGTTAAAGATTGTGTGAAAGCCCAAATAGAGGCAATACATGGAAACCATGACTTCTTACACCAATTGCAAGAGGTCTTGAGGTAAGTGAAGCCATGGAAAGAATAGATAGATATGGGCTTATTGTTAGTTCCTGTACGGACATGTCTTGGGGTTGGACTCTATATTTGATTTTAATTTTGGAGTTTTTTTAAAAAATGGGCTCCATGCGTTTCTCAGAATAAGCTTCCTCATAATTTTAACAATTTTTAGCGAAGAAAAGTAAAATTTGGACAATATTGTCTTTAAAGAAATCGACCCATTCATTTGGCTCCGTACCTCAACACAAAACTTATTAACGGGCCAAGTATGTTTATACGGTCCATCACTACTCAATTCTTATTGACAGACCATACATCTCCTCAGAAGCAATTTTGTCAAAAGCATTCCTCGCCAGCTCAACTTTCTAGCATTTTTGTAGTGGTAGGAGCATTGTATTAGGGTTTAACATTGCGAGAGTGTTTTATATGTGATTACGTGACATATTGATAGGTCATTGAGTGACAGCATGACTGGATTTTGGCATTGGGTTAGGGTGTGCGCAATTGCATTAGGGATTAACATTACGTGACTAGTTGATAGGTCATTGCGTTACCTATTGATAAATCATTGCATGATAACATGACTGGATTGAGGGCATGGCATTACTTATGCTCTATGTGAGTGCATAAGGTTTTAACATTGCGGGACTGATTGATAGGCCTTTGCATGACTGGTTTATAGGTTATTGCGTGAATATTGTTTAGGCATGGCGTCACTTAGTGTGTGAGTGATTCGATTAGTTGTTCTTAGCATTACGTGACTTATTTATAGATCATTGTGTGATTTAATGTTAGTAATTGCATAACTAATTGAAAAGGCATTGCGTGATTGTTTTTGTATGAAATTGCACAAGTGTGATAACTGGACGAAATTTATTTGTATGGTATTGCATGACCAATATTTGGGCGTTAAAATAATAAATAAGAGTTGATTATAAGACAATGGTGCTATTTAGTTTTTACATTAAAATTAAGAATAAAAAGAAAAATAAAAAAATCAATAATGATATTTTTTAATGTATTTAACCATATATTATATTATATTTGTCCTTTTAATCTTTGTTATGGCTGGTGCACACTGCAAACTATTATTTAAGTATGTAGGGGCCCTGTTCTACCCTACACTGCAACTTTTCGAGCAGCGTTTAATTCATAAGTTCTCACATGCAGTTTCACATCTCTACTATCTTTGCTTTCCACATCCACTTTGCCTCAATCCATTTTTTTATTAAAAAGTTGGTTCTTTTAGCGTGTTGAAAGTTAGAAGCAAACAACGATCAA
>NW_018397284.1:581237-582428 GCF_002168275.2 Theobroma umbraticum
AGATAATATGTTCCGATTAAAAAATTACACAACAACTAAACTATAGTAATATTAGAAAAACCCTGGCCACAGAAAAAGCCTAAACGAGCTAGCGTTGTTCACATCAAAGCCAGGCTAGACAAGAAACCGGTAGGTACAAAGGTTTTTGCTATTTTTGTAGAGATCCATCTCGGAAACTACATGTGCCAATTTAATTCATAAACTGACATCTAGTTGTCCACATCTTGACTATGGTATCCCTATAACTATCAAGCTTTTGTCTTGTTTCGAATCTATCATATGTCACCTAGACTAAATACTGTCACGTGACAATGACCTGAATAAGTTAAAAAGTGTAGAATTCACATCCTCTACTCCCATTTCCTACCTCTGATTGAGCCTGAACTCCGGAAACAAGCCACTTGTCCATTGTGTTGTTGTTGTTTTGATCGTTGTTTGCTTCTAACTTCCAACACGCTAAAAGAACCAACTTTTTAATAAAAAAAATGGATTGAGGCAAAGTGGATGGGGAAAGCAAAGATAGTAGAGATGTGAAACTGCATGTGAGAACTAATGAATTAAACGCTGCTCGAAAAGTTGTAGACACATAGGCGGAGTGTAGAACAGGGGCCCCACAAAGATTAAAAGGACAAATATAATAAAATATGTGGTTAAATACATTAAAAAAATATCATTATTGATTTTTTTATTTTTATTTTTATTCTTAATTTTAATGTGAAAACTAAATGGCACCATTGTCTTATAATCAACTCTTATTTATCATTTTAACATCCAAATGTCGGTCATGCAAGGCCATACAAATAAATTGCGTATAGTTATCACACTCGTGCAATTTCATACAAAAACAATCAGGCAATGCCTTTTCAATTAGTTATGCAATTACTCACATTAAATCACACAATGATCTATAAATAAGTCACGCAATGCTAAGAACAACTAATCGAATCACTCACATACTAAGTGCCGCCATGCCTAAACAATATTCACGCAAAGACCTATCAATCAATCTCGCAAAGACCTATCAATCAGTTACGCAATGTTAAACCCTTATGCAATCTCACAGAGCATAAGTAATGCCATGCCCTCAATCCAGTCATGCTATCATGCAATGATTTATCAATAGGTAACGCAATGACCTATCAACCAGTCACGTAATATTAATCCCTAATGCAATTGCGCACACCCTAACCA
>NW_018397284.1:582559-583433 GCF_002168275.2 Theobroma umbraticum
TCACATATCAAACACTCTCCCAATGTTAAACCCTAATACAATCACGCACACCTTTAGTGGCCCCATGCCAAAATCAAGTTATGCACAACATGTAAGCAAGCCCTCAGTCACGTAATATCTAAACCCTTAACCCAAATCCTATCAAAAGGTCATAACGTATACATATCAACCAATCACGCATGCCTGGTCTCCTTTCAATCCCAACAACACCAAATACCACTTTTATATTCAACAATTTCAAACAAGAATATCAATATGAACAAGCAATATGTATAGGTTTATGTTCAAAAACCTATACCCTAAACATGAAGAATAACCATTTCTCCACATGCTTCAAAATAAAATAAAAAAATATTATACCTTTCTCTGCGTAATGTGAACTTTCTCTCACTGCTCAATGTGTGAACTACCTTTATGTGAATAACAACCACTCCAAAATGCTCCTACCACTACGAAAATGCTAGAAAGTTGAACTGGCGAGGAATGCTTTTGACAAAATTACTTCTGAGGAGATGTATGGTCTGTCAATAACAATTGAGAAGTTATGAACCGTATAAACATACTTGACCCGTTAATAGGTTTTGGGTTGAGACACGAAGCCAAACGAATGGGTCGATTTCATTAAGGACAATATTGTTCAAAATTTATTTTTCTTGACTAAAAATTGTTTAAATTATGGAGAAGACTATTCTGAGAAACGCCTTGTGTATAGAGCCCATTTAAAAAAAAACTCCAAAATTAAAACCACAAACAGAGTCCAACCCCAAGACATGTCCATACAGCAACTAACAATAAGACCATATCTATCTATTCTTTCCATGGCTTCACTTACCTCTAGACCTCTTGCAATTGGTGTAAGAAGTCATGGTTTCCA
>NW_018397284.1:583443-583649 GCF_002168275.2 Theobroma umbraticum
CTATTTGGGCTTTCACACAATCTTTAACATAAGTTTTCCAACTTCAATTCCTAAATTGCTAACATTTCTTAGGCTTTATAACTCCAGTAATTCTCCTTCTTGCTTCAATAGCAAAATCATATTATTCTTCACCTTCGACAATAATTTCGTTCTATGAATGGAACCCACGTTTCGTTTTGAAAAATTAATGTAAACTATTTAATAAT
>NW_018397284.1:584070-584183 GCF_002168275.2 Theobroma umbraticum
ATAAAAAAGTTTCACACCAATTTTCAAATTCATTTGAATTTTAGTATTAAATATAAACAATATTATTCAAGACTGAAAAATAAGTGGATTGTTATATTTCTCCTTTATGTATA
>NW_018397284.1:584489-585018 GCF_002168275.2 Theobroma umbraticum
CTAGTCTAGAGTTTGCTTGATAAAACACTGATAAAATAGTGAAAAGCCAAAAAAACCCTACAAGAAAATTGATTTTTTCCGACGGAAAAAATTTCGTTGGAAATTTTCCGTTGGAAATTTCCAACGGAAATTTATTTTAATTTTTTTCTACAGATTTCCAACAGAATTTTTCCAACTAAAAAATTTCGTTGGAAATCTGTCTGAATTTTTTTTGGTGCAAAAAAAAATTACTCCCGCCAAACTTTCCAATGTAATTTCCAACGGATTTCCGTTGGAATTTTCAACGAAAAATAATTCGTTGGAAATCCGTCAGAAAATTTAAAGCCTCAAAAAAAATTACTCCCATCAAACTTTCCAACGAAATTTTAGACAGATTTCCAACGGACAATAATCCATTGGAAATCCGTCGGAAAGTTTAGAGGCCAAAAAAAATTTAAAACTTATTAAATTTTTGAACGAAATTTTCAGTTGGAATAAGCCATTTCCAATGAAATTTTTCTAATAGAATATTTTGTTGGACAATTCTATC
>NW_018397284.1:585028-585262 GCF_002168275.2 Theobroma umbraticum
TTTTTTTATTTTAAATATATTAACATTTTTTTAAAAATTTTATTAATCCTTTGAGGTAATATGTTAATAATATTAAATATGTACATACTGAGATTTATAATATTAAAAATATTAATATGTTTTTTTTGGTTATTATTTTTTATATATTTTGAAAACTTTATTGAATCATAACTTATAAACTAATTGCTCAAAATTCATTAATGTTATAAAATTAAAGAGTTTATAAAAATAACG
>NW_018397284.1:585432-585567 GCF_002168275.2 Theobroma umbraticum
AAAAAACTAATAATACTTTATTAGATATGTACTAATATTAGTTAGTATAAATTATGAAAATAAGAAAATTGATATATATAGTAAATTTATTAATATAACATATTTAAAATATATTAATTTGTTATGTGTATACAA
>NW_018397284.1:585595-585746 GCF_002168275.2 Theobroma umbraticum
TGCATTAATATGTTATTTATTTTAAATGATATAACTTTATAAATTAATATATATATATGAAATATTAAATATCCTATTTATAATTACATGTATTAAAAAAATAATCCGCACTAACCCACTAAATCCCTTTCAAAACGCACCGTTTGGTGCT
>NW_018397284.1:585846-585959 GCF_002168275.2 Theobroma umbraticum
AATTCATTTGAATTTTGATATTAAATATTAACGATATTATTCAAGACTGAAAAATGAGCGGATTGTTATATTTCTCTTTTATGTATAGCGTAAGCTCTCTTTGTAATGAAAAT
>NW_018397284.1:586660-586900 GCF_002168275.2 Theobroma umbraticum
CATTTTGGAATATTACCAGTCAAATTATTTGCTCTGAGATCTAAAGTTACTAACGAAGAGTTGTTATATAAAGCATGTGTTAGTGGACCACTTAGTCTGTTGTTGCTCAAGTGGGCGTATTGTATGGATGGTGGATTGAAACAAGATGGTATAGAGCCAGATAAATTGTTTAGAGAAAGGCCCAAAAGTTGAAGATGATCCAAGTTGTAGAATTCCATTGAAATGGAACCCTCAAAATGA
>NW_018397284.1:586910-587049 GCF_002168275.2 Theobroma umbraticum
AATCCAATGTCTCCAAATTTGATAAATTCCATATCCATCTAGGAAGCTTTCCAGTCAAACTGTTATTGCTTAATTTAATTGTACATAAGAAATAGGGAAAGTCAACAATCGAGATATCAATATCAAGTCTCTGTCCAAC
>NW_018397284.1:587149-587276 GCF_002168275.2 Theobroma umbraticum
ATTCATTATGCTCATTACATATTTCATAAATCATTTAGAGCATAATGAAACAAATTTAAGTGACATCAAGCTCATGATTTTTTACAAAGCAAGTCTAATCTTAAATGTTTCTAGTTAAAAAGTTTGC
>NW_018397284.1:587286-587368 GCF_002168275.2 Theobroma umbraticum
TAAATCTTTATCAATTGATTTTCTTACTAAATCTTTTTATTCTCTTTGATTAAAATTGTTTCATTATTTTTGATGATATAGC
>NW_018397284.1:587549-587878 GCF_002168275.2 Theobroma umbraticum
TATTGAGTGTGATAATTTTGGTATTGATGGTATTTTTTCAAAGCAAAGGAACAATTCTTCTTGTACTGCTTAAGGTTATAATGATTTCAATGATATAAAACTTGAACAAGTGTGGCTTATATTGAAAATGCTATTATAACTTGATCTTATTGCAAATGAATACTTAAATGACCTCAAGGGCATTTTGTTCCATATGTTGAAAAATTATCGAAAATGCTAAATTTGATGCTTATTATGCTTAAACATTGTTTAACTGCTTTGTTGTACGTGTTATAAGTCATAGTCACGTATCATGATGTAAATTGAATATGTTTGAGCATATTAAAGGC
>NW_018397284.1:587888-588063 GCF_002168275.2 Theobroma umbraticum
CAATGAGCATTTCAACTTTTTAGTACTTGTGAACAATGAGCAGTAAAAGCCAAAATTTGAGTTCACATGTTTTTCTTGAAGAACTTTTGATCATACATGTCCAAAATGATGTTTTAACATTGTTGAAATGAAATTCTAAATTGTTCTCACACAAATCCATGTTTTGAGATCATTA
>NW_018397284.1:588080-588300 GCF_002168275.2 Theobroma umbraticum
TGTTTTGCACTTTTTTTGGCTTTTCAATATGCAGGGATCAAGCATAATTTACTCAAAAGCATAACTAGTTGACTATTGTAGAAGAAAATTCAAACGCTACTGGAATGATAAAAAGTGAACCCAAGGGATATGTAGTCGACTCTTAAGTGCTCTAAAGCTAAAATTGTAAAATTTGTTGGAAAATGGAAAAATTTTCTTGATTGCTTAAATCTATCTATTC
>NW_018397284.1:588452-588544 GCF_002168275.2 Theobroma umbraticum
ATTGGATTTTCATGTGCATATATAGAAAATATCTTCTCATGAAAATTGAATGTTGCTAATCTAGGAAGAATTCTTGAAATATATTTTACGTT
>NW_018397284.1:588554-588637 GCF_002168275.2 Theobroma umbraticum
TGTGCTTAACCTTAAGGTTTGAAGTCTAAAACTTGACTTGAGCTATGCATTTGAACATGAATGTAATTGTCAAGTTTGATCAT
>NW_018397284.1:588737-588925 GCF_002168275.2 Theobroma umbraticum
TGTCCAATGTCGGCTTACTTTGTGTTTCGTATTGTGTGATCCAAAAATATTCCACATCATGGCTATTTCCAATATTCCATCATAATAAAAAATAGTTGATGTCATATCTAATTCCGTAGTTAGACTAATTATACTAATTCCCTCACCTTTGATAATATGTTGAACAAAAGCAAAACAATTAACAAAGT
>NW_018397284.1:588935-589090 GCF_002168275.2 Theobroma umbraticum
TGAAAATTTCACTTGAAAAATTTTACGAGAATTAACTGTTACATGTGTCCTTTTTCTTAACCTCGAAAAACATCAATGCATAATTTTTTTTTTGTTAAAAAAAGGTATCGCATGAATAATAATTTTTATTCATGTGTTTTTCATTGATTTTTCTA
>NW_018397284.1:589100-589190 GCF_002168275.2 Theobroma umbraticum
TTTGATTTATATGTCAACTTTGGAGTTATGCTACAAGTTGACAAAAATTTGGATTAAAATAACTTAATTAAGATCGATAAAATTTTGTTT
>NW_018397284.1:589200-589780 GCF_002168275.2 Theobroma umbraticum
ATTCCTCCAACATCTAATTTGATTTGATTTTAAAATTTAATGACGGGAACCCGAATGACATTGTTTTGAAGAGAAAAGAAAAAAAAACATATCCTCGAAAACAGACCAAGCCCATACACAATGAAAACAAGATATTAATGGACCTATGGCTTGTTTTGGGAGTTAAGGTACGATTAAATAAAAGAAAGGTTTTCCCTCTCTTTTTCTTCCAAGAAGATGGCCATCTAGTCACTGGTATTTCCCAAAGTAAAGTTCCTTCTCTTAATACTTATTTCACTCTCGTTTTCAGATTACCAGGAAATCATTTGAATGTTTTTTTGGCTTTTCACTATTTTATCAGTGTTTTATCAAGCAAACTCTAGACTGGTGTCAATAATATGCAACAATCTATGAGCTAGCTTTTGCATTTAACCCAAGGACTTGCCAATTGAACTTTATTGCTGGTAAGATTCAATTATAGAAAAATCAACTTCCTTGTAGCTGTCCTTGACAACGTATTCATCCTTAACATGCCAACATCAGCCCTCGTAGTTGCACCAAATTGCAGACTTTCAAAGCACCATTTTCATTGCAAAGAGAG
>NW_018397284.1:589790-590289 GCF_002168275.2 Theobroma umbraticum
ACATAAAGGAGAAATATAACAATCCACTTTTTTTTTTCAGTCTTGAATAATGTCGTTAATATTTAATATCAAAATTCAAATGAATTTGAAGATTGGTGTGAAACGTTTTATTAACTACTTACTTTTCTACATGAAGATTGATAAATTGGAATCGTCAACTTGATTCATTCACTTTAACTATATTCATTTTTAAAGTATTTAATCCAACAATTTTGACTTTTTGTTGGGTTGTTTGAAGACGATTGCAGCTATGTCAGTCAATTAATCAGCTTAACACATCTTTTAACACATAATCTAGCCACCATAATCATGTGTAAAATATGTTTTAAATTATATATATGGCACATCATGTCAATAAGCTAACCCTTGTTTTAGAACTTTGTAAGTGCTATAAAGATTTTACACTATTAAAAATTTTTTAAGTACAAATTACAAATTAGAGAAAGACACCAATCTGAAATCTCTATTCAAATCACAACACCTTTTTACCATATTAGAC
>NW_018397284.1:590299-590378 GCF_002168275.2 Theobroma umbraticum
TATTATTAAATAGGTTACATTAATTTTTCAAAACGAAAGGTGGGTTCCATCCATACAACAAAATTACCGCCGAAGGTGA
>NW_018397284.1:590388-590459 GCF_002168275.2 Theobroma umbraticum
GAATTTGCTATTGAAGCAGGAAAGAGAATCACTGGACTTAAAAAGCCTAAGAGACATTAGCAATGTAGAAA
>NW_018397284.1:590469-590556 GCF_002168275.2 Theobroma umbraticum
AAAACTAATGTTAAAGATTGTGTGATAGCCCAAATTGAGGCAATTCATGGAAACCATGACTTCTTACACCAATTGTAAGAGATCTTG
>NW_018397284.1:590566-591169 GCF_002168275.2 Theobroma umbraticum
AGCCATGGAAAGAATAGATAGATAAGGGTTATTGTTAGTTGCTGTATGGACATGTCATGGGGCTTGACTCTGCTTTTGGTCTTAATTTTGGAGTTTTTTTTTATAAATGAGCTTCATATATAAGACGTTTATGAAAATAAGCCTTTCCATAATTTTAATTGTTTTTAGCAAAAATAAAATAAAATTTAGATAAAATTATCCTTAATGAAACTGACCCATTCATTTGGTTCCACCCCTCAACTCGAAACCTATTGACGGGTCAAGTATGTTTATACGGTCCATAATTTCGCAATTCTCAACGACAGACCATACATCTCCTTAAAAGCAATTTTGTCAAAAGCATTCCTCACTAATTCAACTTCCAAGCATTTTCATAGTGGTAAGAGCATTTTGGAGTGGTTATTATTTGCATAAAGATAGTTCACATATAGAGCAATGAGAGGAAGTTCACATTAAATATATACAAGTATAAATATTTTTTTTATTTTGAAACTTGTGGAGAAATGGTTATTCTTCATGTTTAGGGTTTAGGTTTTTGAGCATAAACCTATACATATTGCTTGCTTATATTGATATTCTTGTTGTTTGAAATTGTTGAATATA
>NW_018397284.1:591179-592966 GCF_002168275.2 Theobroma umbraticum
TGGTATTGTTGGTGTTGTTGGGGTCGAAAGGTGACCGGGCATGCGTGACTGGTTGATATGTATGCGTTACGACCCTTTGATAGGAATTGCATTGAGGGTTTAGATATTGCGTGACTAAGGGCTTCTTTACGTGTTGTGTGTGATTGGATTTTGGCATGAAGTCACTTATGTTGTGCATGATTGCATTAGGGTTTAACATTGCGTGACTGTTTGATATGTGATTACGTGACATATTGATAGGCCATTACCTGACAGCATGACTGGATTTTGGCGTGGGGTTAGGGTGTGAACGATTGCATTAGGGATTAACATTGCATGACTGGTTGATAAGTCATTGCATTACCTATTGATAAATCATTGCGTGACAGCATGATTGGATTGAGGCATGGCATTACTTAGGCTCTGCATAATTGCATAAGCATTTAACATTGCGTGACTGATTGTTAGGTCTTTACAGGACTGGTTTATAGGTTATTGCGTGAATATTATTCAGGCATGGCGTCACTTAGTGTGTGAGGGATTCAATTAGTTGCTTTTAGCATTGCGTGACTTGTTTATAGATCATTACGTGATTTAATGTTAGTAATTGTGTGACTAATTGAAAAGGCATTGCATGACTGTTTTGGTATGAAATTGCACGAGTGTAATAACTACACGAAATTTATCTATATGGCATTGTATGACTGACATTGGGTTCATTCTATTTTATTTTGGGTCAACTGTAATGCTTTAATATGTATATATTGATTTACTTAATAATCCATGCTTGACACTTGCATTAATTATTCTATTTCAGGGCTGTCTAAAAACAGTTAAAATTATTGAAAATATTACTTTTGGAGTGAGCTTCTGAAGAGGGACATTTCTTATAAATTCTTCTTGTTTTTTTGTTAATCTACAATGATGGTATTAACATGACTAAAATGGGAATATTATCTGTTTTATATTGTAGATGGCCAACACAGGAATATAGCAAGATAATGTGAAAACTTTGCTTTGTGTGCTGAGGCACTGGTGGGGGTTCAACACTGGCATTAACATCCACTGTAAGCGGTCACATCTGCATGTGATATGTGAGATGCTGTGCAAAGTAAATGAGTTGGAAACCTTGAAAAGAACATGCTTTAAGCATATGATAGACGTCGAATCAGAGAAGAGTTTATTCTACGCCAGTCTCATGCACAACCTAATGCTACACAGAATCAATGAACTCGATGCCATTGAAGGTGAGTTATGGTTTGCCATAGCTAGAATGAAGGCTCAGTTTTCGAAAAGGGAGTTAAGCCTTGCGATAGGACTGAAGTTTGGTGCCTTACCAGCTCTTATTGTCAATCCCTATGAGGCTGTCCTTGGAGGAAATTCACCTACAATATTAGGGATAGGGGAATGAGGTGAAGATACAACAAGTTTTAAAGACGTTCAAGGGAGGGCAATTTCAACAAAAGAAAGATGCGACCAAGATGGCCCTCGTCTTGATCATGAGCAAATTTTTATTCGGTCAAGACTATAGATGATCAGTGATTCCATGGTTGTTGTTGTTGGTTAAGAACATCGACGACTAGAATGCATTCCCATGAGGCACATACGTTTGGAGTTTGACCGCTGATTACTTGATAAAGGGTTCGATCTCCAATGGTGGGAGTCACAGAGAAAAAACGTTACCACATCTATGGATTTATATGGGTGTTTCAGGTAGTGTGCCATACCCTAATGTTTATCATTATTCTTTTCGCATAAGATTTTATGAGGTGAATTCTTTTCAAATAAGATTTTATGAGGTGAGTAAA
>NW_018397284.1:592976-593155 GCF_002168275.2 Theobroma umbraticum
CAATTGATGTGTAGTTTTGGGCATCGAAAGCAATTCTTGTAATCTGAAGCTTGTTTGGAAGGCAGCACCAGTCTGGACAGGTGTGCCCAAGAATGTTCAAATGGGAGTGTGACGAGATGCCTATAAGCTTCCATGCTAATATTACAAGTTTAGAGAGAGAAGGCAAGGTGAGTAAAGAA
>NW_018397284.1:593165-594366 GCF_002168275.2 Theobroma umbraticum
TTTATTTTATTAAATTTTATTTTTATTGTCATAGGGTAACGAGGGTTAAACCTAATGGCAATGTATATTTTGGTGCAGTTATGCACAGTTAGGATGTTTAAGCCAATTGGAGAAGAGATATTAACTGTATATTGGATTTACATTGAAGTCAATATCTTCGAGGGGCAACAATACATTCCATTATGGAAGTTGGAGGGTCGGTCAGAATTCAGTCCCCAGCAAAACAGGAAGATAATAGACCACAAAAAGAAAAGTACTATAAGACAAGGTGTTAAGCGAAGACACACCACGAATAAAGAGGTCCATTCCCAGTTCGCTACTGTTGAGGCCCTAGGTGCTGCTGAAGTGCCTGCTTCTCCTTCTACAGCTCTTCATGCTGCTTCTCCTACTACTCCTCATGTTGCTACTCCTATTGCAATTGTCGTGACTCCTCACGTTGCTACTCCTCCTGCTTTCACTACTGCCCCTCATGCTTAGGTCTGCAACTCGTCACTACATCCTTAAATGACTAAGCTCGATATGATTTGATTAACCTTTCAATATATAGTATCTCAGTGTAATTTGATTCTTTTATCATATATTCCAGATAGATAGAAAACCTGGCTCAGTGTCTACTTTCTAACTTATCCATATTAGTCCTACAGCTTCTATATTGACCTATTAAGATTGCCTCAAACAAGGACTTTTAATCAATATAAGTCAGGAGCAAATGAAATATGTCCCTTTCAAATCACTTGGGGTGATGAATCCTTTTTGGACTACTCATTCATCTTCGCATGCTTCATGTCATGCCCAAAAGCACCCTATTTAAGCATTTGCTCATCTCCAAACCCGTAGATATGAAATCAAAGCATAACAATTCATATACAAGATGACCTGGTATCACAAGTCTAAGGATTACTTACGCTACTAACACATGAAAGTATTTCCATAGACACTTGAGTGAAATGCCAAAGAGAACTTTCATAGTGGGTCATGTTCAGTAAACTTATTTTTTAACAAGCACCCATATACTATCTCCATGTATCTCACATACTTCAACCTATGAGATCAATTGCTTACTTCCAAAGTAAGGAGGCTTAGCATGTACCAGCCTTTGAGCATTGTCAATGTCCTTATTCTTGACAATACAATAACTAGGAACATATTTAGGAACAAGGCTTTAATGTATAAGAATCTCATAATTATAACCTTTATAATT
>NW_018397284.1:594376-595154 GCF_002168275.2 Theobroma umbraticum
GCCATTATGTTCCAAGGACTTTATCTACATAAGTCTCTCTTAACTCTTTATAAATAAACTCATAGATAAAGAAATATCTCAAACATTATATAAAATATCCATAATGTATTTAACCTAAAATATGACTAATCAATGTAATGTTTTACAAGCACAAAATCAATTGGCTTGTAGGGCTTACACTAACAGTCCATTCATCACATATTGAGGCCCTTCAATGAAGTTGTTGACTCCTCGGCCAAGGAAAGAGTTCACATGTTAGCTGATTTCCTTTGGATTCATGATGGTATCCCTTAGTCCTCTGTGTTTATTCTCTGTCTTGAATGTTGTTATCATCTCTGTTTTCTTTTTTTGCTTTCTCAAGTTGTTCTGCAACTGTGATGCCAAGTTCTTCCTCATGTTTTCCACGGTACAGTAGTCTACAAAGCTTGTACAGTTGATCTTGGTAGTTTTTTAGTGCGTAAAGGGCTGACATCTTCTTTTTATGGTTCTTAGTTTTGTCAGTGTAATTAGGGTATTGAACCCATTAGGTCGTACAAGTGGCCATGGCAGTCATATATTGAAAAGGCTATGATGTGTCCTTTCAGGAGATGTTTTCCCCTCTTTATTTAGACTTGAGGGCTCCACCCTGTTGCCCCTTGTTTCTGTCCATGCAGCTCAGTATTAAGGTGGATTCTCCTTTCTTTTTATATTTTCCCTCTTTTTAACGAAAATTATCTTCAACTTTAAAAAAAAAACTAATAAATAAGACATTAGCAAATTCCAAATTCAATAAAGACTA
>NW_018397284.1:595255-595411 GCF_002168275.2 Theobroma umbraticum
TCATCTTTTCTATTTCTCACAAAAAGTTTAGAGGGAAGAGAACAACCAAATAAACAATCAAATTATTAATATTTTTTTCTTGTTTGCTAGAATATACGATTGCTTTTGGTTGTTGGTCTTTGCTTTTTGTTATTTGCAATGACCCTATTAAAAGGT
>NW_018397284.1:595985-596084 GCF_002168275.2 Theobroma umbraticum
AGAGTTTGATTCTAAGACTGGAATCTCTTGGGTGAAAAATCCACTGAAGAGACCACAGAATGCTAGAAAATATTTTAGCATATTGACTTGTTATGTGAA
>NW_018397284.1:596094-596175 GCF_002168275.2 Theobroma umbraticum
GAGTGACTTTCTATCATGTCTTTAAGGAAGGAAACCATTGTGTGGATCAGCTTACAAAACAAGGTGTTAATCTAAACAATT
>NW_018397284.1:596593-596850 GCF_002168275.2 Theobroma umbraticum
AAAGTTGGCTAACATCATTTAAGATATTACTCTAACATTGTAATTTCTTTTAAGGGGTTAAAATTTTTTCAAGTATATTATATTAAAAGGACTGTTATGTTGTTGACTATAAAGTAATGAAAATGAAGAAACCTAATAGGTCAAGCAAGTTGAAATTTCACCCAAATTTCATATCAAGGTTGGACAAAAGCTTACCAACATTATTAAGGATATTACTCTAACATTCCAACTTCTTTTAAGGGATCAAAATTTATTCT
>NW_018397284.1:596950-597096 GCF_002168275.2 Theobroma umbraticum
GCAACACCTCCAATTGATCCTGCGGAATCTGCATTGTGCTTGAAGTCACCGGGCGTTTGATCTTGAATCGTTTTTGGGGCAGCGCCACTCCCATGCCAATTTTTCTGGCTATCTAGCGTTACATATTGGTCTTTTCCAGCATGATT
>NW_018397284.1:597106-597276 GCF_002168275.2 Theobroma umbraticum
CATTTTGTGTAAACTGGAACACCGGATTTAAGCTGACTAGAAGCCATGATAGTTTTGTGTGTTTTGGATACCAGATCTCTAAACCTTAGCTATTGGTTTGCTTTTGCTTGTGCTCAAAAAGTTGCACGGACACATACTTATATACTAGTTTGCAGCGTGCACCAGCCATG
>NW_018397284.1:597519-597720 GCF_002168275.2 Theobroma umbraticum
TGACTAAAATGAATAGAATAAGATAATATGTTCCGATTAAAAAATTACACAACAGCTAAACTATAGTAATATTAAATAACCCTGGCCACAGAAAAAGCCTGAACGAGCTAGCATTGTTCACATCAAAGCCAGGCAAGACAAGAAACCGGTAGGTACAAAGGTTTTTGTTATTTTTGTAGAGATCCATCTCGCAAACTACAT
>NW_018397284.1:598057-598352 GCF_002168275.2 Theobroma umbraticum
GATGTGAAACTACATGTGTGAACTTATGAATTTATCGTTGCTCGAAAAGTTGCAGACACATTGGCAGAGGGTAGAACACGTCCCCCACATACTTAAGTACTAGTCGCATAGTCAAGCAAGTTGTTGATCTGAAACAAAATAAAGGAAAATAACATGTGAGTTACAAAGACTCCGTGACTGGATATGAGAAGGAGATAAGTCAAGAGAAAAGAGTTTTGCAACCAACCATAATTTGCAAAATAACATGATGATCATATAAATTCTTTTAATAGCTATAAATGCATTTGAAAACTCT
>NW_018397284.1:598362-598566 GCF_002168275.2 Theobroma umbraticum
CATATAATAATCATATTCAAGCTCAACTTGCAAAACATTTTTAAGGAGATACGAAAGGTAATCCTCAAACCTTCAAACTTAAAATTAAATATTCAATTTAAGAATATATCAGTCATTTAACAAATCATCTCATCATTTCCAGATAGATACAACAATCATCAATCACCAATCATAGGTGTCGTAATATCCAATATACAAATGACA
>NW_018397284.1:598973-599247 GCF_002168275.2 Theobroma umbraticum
AGCATCAATAACAAATCATGTCAATCATATAAATCATAGAAAAGTGGAGACCTTTTCAATCCACATTCAAAATACTCGCATTTAAGAGCATTTTTAGACATCTACAATCACTTTCTCAACTAATTATCTCGTACCCACACGAGCCCGAAGGTTGGAGTAATTAAAGGAATTATTCAAAACATTGCAAGGGCTTGTCCCTTTGTAATTAAGCCCAAATTTACTCCAACAGTTCTTTAAAAGTTTTAATTATTTCTAAACATTCAATAACTCTTAT
>NW_018397284.1:599257-599324 GCF_002168275.2 Theobroma umbraticum
CAGTCTAGGAATCAAGTACTAAGCATTATAAGCTCTTTCAAATCTATTCAGATTCTTCTAAAACTAA
>NW_018397284.1:599334-600021 GCF_002168275.2 Theobroma umbraticum
TATGTTCACTGTTTTACAAATACCCATTTGCAACAATTTCATAAATCCATCATCTTTACCTCAGGTGAGCTTTAACCAAGAAGGAAATCGATCCAGATCCTTTAGTTTGTAGAAATTAGTAAATCTAGAACAATACATAATATTTTTAAACTTAAAACCCCAAGATTTCAAGATTTCAAGAATGCAAAATGTCACCTTTGCTTTTAAAACTCGAAACCAAGTTCAAATCTATCAAAAATAGTTATTTAAGAGAGAAATGAGTTAAAAAGGCAGGGAGAGCTGAGAAAATACCTATGAAAATCGATTGAGAGTTGCCAACACTCATTTAAGGTGGTATATTTATAAGTTAGGGTGTGAAAATCCATTTTTTCCTCTTTTATTTTTCTAAAAACAACACCATCTATTGATAGATGAGCTCTAAAATGCTTTTAAAAGTTCCAGTTTACTATCTATGAATAGATAGGCCTGATCTATCAATAGATGATGAACATAATTCAATAGATGATTTTTAATTCCTTAAAAATCTTTTCTAGATTTGTATATATCAATAGATGAGGAACATCTATCGATAAATAGACTCCAGTAAGCAAAATTAGAATTAAAAACTTGCCCATTTGGACTTTGTTTTCCACTAAACTTTACAAATTATCTAAAGTGTCTCAAAACACAAACTTTTCTAAGTTTAAA
>NW_018397284.1:600031-600384 GCF_002168275.2 Theobroma umbraticum
AAAACTCACAACATGAAACATATATGCTCACTTGAGGATTTTTTAACTTAAAATCTTATATTAGGATGGGATTTCACAATAAAGCTTTACGTTTCATTAAGTACCAGACTGTATATACATTATAAAAAATCAAAGCTTTATTGATTGAATTATTTTCATCGGTAATTATTGATGAAAAGCCAATGAAAACCAACAAAGTTATGTGCTAGGTACTATCAACTGAACATTGATGAACAATGTTGACAAAAAAGATTTTGTTGGTATTCCATTGGTAATACAATTATGCGCAATATCGTAAGATGGCGCAAACTAAAAGAAAATTTATACATCTATGTTATAATTCTCATTATAAT
>NW_018397284.1:600394-600968 GCF_002168275.2 Theobroma umbraticum
TTATGTTCTATTATTTTTAAAGTCTTAATGTTTTATTTAATCCTACTTGTAGCTTGTTTTCTTTAATTTTATATTATTATGTGTATTTGATATACACATTTGGATTAAGTAACTCTTTAGCTCAGAGGTTTAAAAATGCATTCTTTTTATGAGTTGAAGTCTCACAATTTACAAATATTTATTTTATTTCATATATATTTTTTTAAAATGACCATTATTCTAAAAATCATTCCAAAATTTGATCTTACAGTTCAATCCATCATTCCAAGATAGGTCGATGCTGAGGACCATAGACCATCATAAGATTTTAAAGAATTGGACTATGAACCACCCATCAAGATACAAAGCCACCATAAAATCGACCTAAGCCCATTAGTCTAGAGTGGTTCATACTCTTGCTCATCCTTCATCAATGCACATATAATTTTAGGCATTAATAAAGAATAATTAAATTAAATAATTAAGAAAATTAACCGGTCAGTTATATTTAAATTACTAACAAAATTGGGAAATAAAAAAGAAATAAAATGGAGAAATTTTACAAGCAAGAAAAAGTATAGTTATATTTGTTAAC
>NW_018397284.1:600989-601122 GCF_002168275.2 Theobroma umbraticum
CAAGGGTGATTCTATTGAAATTATATGCAATATAAATTTTGATAAAAAAATATTGGAGCTGCTTTAGGTTTTTTTTTTATTATTATATCATGAAAAAAAATTGATAATCTAAGCTCAATTGTGAGTTTTTAAC
>NW_018397284.1:601222-602491 GCF_002168275.2 Theobroma umbraticum
TTTTAAAGGATCAAAATTTATTCTAAGATATTAGATCAAAATGACTATCTTGTTGGTTGACTATAAAGTAATGAAATTGAAGAAACCTTATGAGTCAGGTAACTTAAAATTTTAGAAAAACTTCGTATCAAGGCTAGGCCAAACTTTGGCAGGAGTTGAGTTATGTTTCTTTTGTAATGCTGGTTATGGTGCTCCCAATTGGTTGGGTCAATGGTGCTACTTTGGCCATTTTATGTTGATCTTTTGTTGCTACTAAGAGTTGTAAGTTAGTTGTTTTAGTTTCTTTCTCTCTTGGGAGAAACTAGTTATAGCATCATGTTACTCTTGAAATATAAATTCATTATGTTGCTTTCAAAAAAAAATTTGGGTCAAAGCTGGTCAACATCATTTAAGTTATTACTCTAACATTGCAATTTTTTTTAAAGTATCAAAATTTCTTCTAAGATATTACATCGAATGACTATCATGCTTGTTGACTATAAAGTAATGAAATTGAAGTAAGGTACATAACTAAAATAATCTAACGGGGTCAAGCAAGTTAAAATTATAAAAGAATTTCTTATCAATATTAAAAAAAAAACTGGCCAACATTGTTAAAGATATTACTCTAACATTTTAACTTTTCTAAAAGATCAAAAATTTCTTTTAAAAAATTACATCAAAATGACTATCATGTTTGCTGACTATAAAGTAATGATAATGCAGTAAACTAACGAGTCAAGCAAACGAGTCAAGCAAGTTGAAATTTCATAAGAAATTCATATCAAGGTTGGAAACAAACTGACCAACATCATCAAAGATATTACTTTAATATTGCAACTTCTTTTAAGAAATCAAAATTCGTCTAAGGTATTACATCAAAAGACTATCATGTTTGTTGACTATAAAGTAATGAAAATGAAGTAACCTAATAAGTTGAGCAAATGAGTCAAGCAGTTGAACTTTCAAAAGAATTTCATATCAAGGTTAGGAAAAAGCTAGCCAACATTGTCAAAGATATTACTTTAATATTGCAACTTCTTTTAAGGGAACAAAATTTCTCCTAAGATATTCCATAAAAAAAACTATCATGTTTGTCAACTATAAAATAATGAAAGTGAAGTAACTTGGCGGGTCAATCAAATTGAAAGTTCATAAGAACTTCATATCAAGGTTGTAAAAAAGCTGGCGAACATGCATCATTAAAAACATTACTCTAACATTCCAACTTCTTTTAAGGGATCATAATTCTTCTAAGATATTATATAAAAAAGACTATCATGTTTGTAG
>NW_018397284.1:602501-602961 GCF_002168275.2 Theobroma umbraticum
AATGAAAATGAAGTAACCTAATAAGTTAAGCAAGTTGAAAGTTCACAAGAACTTCATATCATGGTTGAAAAATAACTAGCCAACATCATTAAAAACATTACTCTAACATTCCAACTTCTTTTAAAGGATCAAAATTTCTTCTAAGATATTATATCAAAAAGACTATCATATTTGTAAACTATAAAATAATGAAAATGAAATAACCTAGCTTGTTAGACAAGTTGAAAGCTCACAAGAACTTCGTATCAAGGTTGGAAAAAAGGTGGCCAACATCATTAAAGGCATCACTTTAACATTTCAACTTCTTTTAAGGGATCAAAATTTCTTCTAAGATATTACATCAAAAAGATTATTATGTTTGTTACTCACAGAGTAATGAAAATGAACTAACCTAACGAGTCAAGTAAGTTGAAATTTCACAAAAACTTTATATGAAGATTGGAAAAAAGCTAGCCAATAT
>NW_018397284.1:602971-603170 GCF_002168275.2 Theobroma umbraticum
ATTACTCTAACAATGCAACTTCTTTTAAGGGATCAAAATTTATTCTAAGATATTACATCGAAATAACTATCTTATTTGTTAACTATAAAGTAACAAAATTGAAGTAGCCTTACAAGTCAAAGAAGTTAAAATTTCTCAAAAACTTAGCATCAAGGCTGAGCTTGGTCGGAGTTGAGCTGTGATTTTTTGTAAGGCTTTT
>NW_018397284.1:603180-603957 GCF_002168275.2 Theobroma umbraticum
CCAATTGGTTGGGTCAATGGTGATGCTGTGGCCATTTCTTGTTGACTTTTTGTTGTTACTAAGAGTTGTAAGCTATTGTTTTAGTTTCTTTCTCATTTTTTTCTTGAGAAATAAATTCATTATGTTGTTTTTCCCAAAAAAATAAAAGCTGGGCCAAACTTGGCCAACATCATTTAAGATATTATTCTAACATTGCAATTTCTTTTAAAGGATCAACATTTCTTCCAAGATATTTCATCAAAATGACCACTATCAAAGGTGGACTTAAAATTTTTTCTAAGTGATGTCATAACTAAAATAATAATAATAATTTTAAAAAAATTTTCCTCAATCTAGGATCTGTCGAGAGAGTACTTAGATCAAATTCAATATAACTGTGCTTAGAAGATTGTTGGACATCATCATTAGTAGAGTTATATTGTTGTTGCCTAGGACCTGAGTCTTCTAAGGCAATTTCTTATATTTCAAAATATATTTTCATGACTTATTAATCCAAAAACTTGTTAAAAACTACTAATTATACCTCATTAGTATAAACTAAAATATTAAAATTAAATAAAATATGATCTTGCATAAAAAATTATTAAGTTCAACAGCTAGCAATTTGACAAATTTCTAGTCATTGATCAAAACTAAGTTTAAGCATCCACAAACTACATAAAGTGAAATACAAAAATCAAATAATCAAAAAATATATCTACAAAATAAATAAATAAAATCATGATTTCAAGATGTTATTTGACACGCAATACTATTTTTTATTAACTAGATTCTATT
>NW_018397284.1:604057-604167 GCF_002168275.2 Theobroma umbraticum
AAAATGCCCTTATGACCATTCAAGCTTACAAGCAAGCATGCACAACCAATAAGAGCAAATCATAAGTATTTTTGTTATGAAACAAACTTGTTCAATTCATAAATCATTCT
>NW_018397284.1:604177-604248 GCF_002168275.2 Theobroma umbraticum
GATGGTAACATTTTTCTCATATAAGCTCATATTGCTTTAAAGTACCAATAAAAGTAGTCAAAACTTTCAAG
>NW_018397284.1:604258-604508 GCF_002168275.2 Theobroma umbraticum
ACCATCTTGAACTATTCAAACAAGTTCTAGAACGTAAATCAAGATTGTTCAAATGGCCAACTTATGTTAGGCACAAGGAAATCAAGGACAATTTTTTTTAACTCAATTTTCTTTGTTTTAGTCTACTTGAATATGTGTGAGTGTAAGTTATCAAGTATGATCATATTTCTATCACGTTATCCAACCTTTTATGTTACAAAATTATGCACAAAAATCATTTTTCCTCAAAGAAGTAGTATGGAAATAATTT
>NW_018397284.1:604768-604929 GCF_002168275.2 Theobroma umbraticum
ATAATATATTCAAGATCAAATATAAAAACATACTCAATCATTAGATTCTTACTTGTTTATAACTTGTAGTATGTATCATATCAAATCAAGTTGCATAGCCAAGATTTATCAAAAAAGCTCAAAGAATTTTGCACTTAATAGTGAAGCAAGAATAGACAACC
>NW_018397284.1:604939-605050 GCF_002168275.2 Theobroma umbraticum
GATTAAGAAAAGCAAATAATTTTACAAATCAAGCTAAATCAATGAAACAATCAATAAATAAGCAATCAAAAATCTGATTTAAATAAACAAAAAGGTTTTAGCATAAAGATC
>NW_018397284.1:605060-605174 GCF_002168275.2 Theobroma umbraticum
CTTTATGTGTGATTAGATGGCATTCATTTTTCAAGAGTTGTTTCTTTAGTTGAGCTCTTAAGCATGTGTCTTTTCTATTAAGCTCAACCTGCAAGACAGATTTTCAATTTTTCT
>NW_018397284.1:605251-608883 GCF_002168275.2 Theobroma umbraticum
CTGTTTCTATAACAATTATAGGATAAGTGACCAAGTTTATCACAAATATAACACTTAGGATAAATATTATCAGGGCTTTTCTTGAAATATATGTTTCTTCGTGGTGTTTCATTTCTTTCATTCTTTAATGCAGTATTTTCATCAATGGCTTTTTGCAAAGCTTCAATCCTATCTTTTAATTCCAATCTCAAAATTTTATAATCTATTTTTGAGTGTTCAAATTCAGTTTGAAGTATAAATTACAAATTAGAGAAAGACTCCAATCTAATATCACTATTCAAATCACAACACGTTTTTACCATTCAAATTAAACCTATTGGTATTATTATTAAACAATTGGCATTAATTTTTGAAAATGAAACGTGGGTTCCATCGATACAACAAAATTACGGTCGAAGGTGAAGAATAATATGAATTTGCTATAGAAGCATGAGGGAGAATTGCTAGACTTATAAAGCCTGAGAAATGTTGCAACGTAGAAACTGATGGGAGCAACTCAGCTAAGATGTGGAAAACTAATGTTAAAGATTGTGTGAAAGCTCAAATAAAGACAATTCGAGGAACTATTAGTTCTTACACCAACCGCAAGAGGTCTTAAGGTCATGAAGCCATAGAAAGAATAGACAGATTTGGGCTCATTGTTAGTAGCTGTATGGGCATGTCTTTGGGTTGGACTATGCTTTTGGCTTCAATTTTGGTTTCCCAATTAATCTTTTCCTTTTGTCATTCTTTTTCCAACACAAAAGGTTAAGGAGTTTGGTATAAGATTCATATCAAAGTGACCATATGTTAAAAACTCACAATTGAGCTTAGATTATCAATTTTTTTTCATGGTATAATAATAAAAAAAAACCTAAAGCAGCTCCAATATTTTTTTATCAAAATTTACGTACACTCTAAGCAATCAAGGAAAAGAGAAATAAAAAGGTACCAATGATTACTAACCTAATCTGAGGGTACAAAATGAAGTTCTTAGCTCTGTCACAAAGATTAGAGTGAAGTGCAGAAAGTATGCAGAGTGTTCTTGAGATTTTTGAGCTCTTTTTTATCTTGGAAGCCTGCAAAAGTGATTTTTGGCTGTTAAGAGGGCATTTTATACTTGAAAAATCAACTTTGATGGTAGCTAGATAGATTCTGACCGTTGCAAACAGTTTGGGAACAATTCTAGCCGTTATTTTATCTTTTAGCGTTCAGTTCAAACTGTTAGATAGAATGCTCTTAGTCCACTAATTGTTATCACTTAGTCGACTAAGTCGTCTCTGTCTCTAAACCCAAGTTTTGATAGTAGGCTTTGTCTCTGAACCTAGTTTCTGGTAGTAGCCTCTTAGTCTACTAACAAAACTTCTTAGTCGATTAAGTCGTTTCTGTCTCTAAACTCGATTTCTGGCAGAAAGCTCTTAGTCAACTAACACTGTCTCTTAGTCAACTAAGTGTTCTCTGTTTCATGATTTGCTTGAACTCGTTAATTTTTCTTTTGAGTTTTATCCATCTAACTCCCTTGATTATTCAACTTAGAGGCTGCTTGTTTCATTGCTCAATTGTAGCTGCTTATTTTTATGAGTTTTCATATTTGCTTTTGAGTGATTAATTTATTAATAACATACATTTTTGTCTTGCACGCTTAAACAATATAATTAGACACCAATGAATGGAAATATTTTGCTATCATCAAAAACATATAGAGTCAACATTCTCCATCTCTTATTTTTGTTGATGACAAAACACTCCTAGATTAATAGTGCAATGTCTATGTTCAATATGAATGCTTCAAATCTTTATGCGCAATGAGTTGCTCCCCCTTAGTCAATGCATCTAGTTTTCTTTACATAATATTCAAAAAAACCAAAACAAAGAATCACACATTAAACATGAAGACCAATCAAACTCTATTTAACTTAGTCTTCCTTCTCTTTTTTTTTTAAAATTTTATTATTAAAATTGATATTCAAAACTTCCCATTAATGAGTGCATCTAAATTTTCCTTTAATCTTTAGATCAAACTTTAATGAAGGGGAGTCATAAGCACTCATACACCTAAGTCATACAAGCTTATAAGTATGCAAGAACAAATGTATGGGAGTTAAATCATTTCAAGCAATTGTCAAGGATTACTCAAATAATGTTCAAGCAAATTTGATCATTTTGTCGTAATCAAAACTATAATAATTTTAAAGCTAACAAATATGACTACTCAAGGTAACTCATTGGTTTATTCCAACAAGACTTCTCATGCATCTTATCATTAATTACTTCTACTTTTAGACAGAGTTGCATATGTCGAGCAGTGTGGAGGTAATATTTCTAGATAATTCTAATCTCAACTGAAGCAATTTTGCAATTAGAGCAAAGGTTTCATGAAAATCCACCCTTTCAATCTGAGTATATCTCTTAGCATCTAGCCATGCTTTATAACGTTCTACTGTTCCATCTAGATTGTATTTGATTTTGTACACCCGTTTGGAATCAATGGCTCGCTTCCTTAGAGGCAGAGATGTTGAGGTCCAGGTATTGTTTGTTTCTAATGTTGTTATCTCCTTGGCCATAGCATCACGCCAGTGTTACGATTTAACTGCCTGAAAAAATGACTTTGGCTAATCGGTAATAGAGATGGCTATTAGAAATACATTGTGAGCTCTAGAAAATTTGGAATAAGAAATATTGTGAGATAAAGGATATACCATCGAGTTAGTCGTAGGAGGTGAAGAATGCGTCACAAGAGAGAGGAATATTCCAAAGTAAAAGATCATTGGTATCTTTTTTTTTTTTCTCAATCTATTACCATTAAGATCAAGATCGTTCGTTGAGATCGTTGGTATCTTAATGTCTCTTTGTTTCTCTTAAAACTTTGTCTCAATAGCAACATTTTGCAAAGCATTAAACTATTGACTTCTCTTAAAACTTTGTCTTTGCGTCACTGTGGACTGATTGGCACCTTATCAAATCAAGGTAAATTTTGGCTCAAATTAATATTACACAATTTCTTCTTATCAATCATATACTCTGACATCATTTCTGGAATACATCTCTTTGATAGTCTTTTATTAGCTTTCTTTAATTTAACAGCTTTTATTATTTTTTGGAAATCAAAATGTAATTAGATTCCTTCCATGAATTTATAAATTTTTCAAATTGGTGTCATCTAATGAACCTTGAAGAGTTGTCTATCAGTAGAAATGCCCTGGGGATACTTCCTTCATGTTAGAAGGACTCTTCTTGTCAGGCAACTCTTTTGCAGGTCCTCTCTTACTCTCACCACTTCCTCATCCCGATTTATCTGCAATTGACATATCTAATAACAAAATACAAGCTTAAATCTCAACAGATATATGTTTAACTTTTCCACATTTTGAAGAGTTAATTTTATCAACCAATGCATTCAAAGGTAATATCTCTCCTTGTTTAGGTGGTATGAGTCATTTATTTTGTTTAGATCTATCGAATAATCAATTGTCCAGAGGAATACCAAAAGAGTTAAGCGTCAATATCTCATTGGAGATTCTTAGGCTATCAAATAACAACCTAAGTGAAAAGGTTGTTCCTACAATCCTTAACTCAAAGTTCTTGTCGGAATTACATTTGGATGGGAATAACTTTGTTGGACAAAGACTTGATATTGATATCTCGATTGTTGA
>NW_018397284.1:608893-608984 GCF_002168275.2 Theobroma umbraticum
TTCTTACATACAATTAAATTAAGCAATAACTGTTTGACTGGCAAGCTTCCTAGATGGATATAGAATTTATCAAATTTGGAGACATTGGATT
>NW_018397284.1:608994-610667 GCF_002168275.2 Theobroma umbraticum
TCATTTTGAGGGTTCCATTTCAATGGAATTTTGTAACTTGGATCATTTTCAACTTTTTGGCCTTTCTCTAAACAATTTATCTAGCTCTATACCATCTTGTTTCAATCCACCATCCATACAATAAGTCCACTTGAGCAACAACAGACTAAGTGGTGCACTAACACATGCTTTAGATAACAACTCTTAGTTAGTAACTTTAGATCTCAGAGCAAATAATTTGACTGGTAATATTCCAAAATGGATTGGCACTCTTCTTCTTAATTTTCTCATTTTTTTTAATATTTATGATTGTTTATTTGTGTTGATTAAACAAAAAAAAGTCTTTCCCTCCCCCTACCTTTCAAGAATATGACGATATAATCACTGATGTTTCCCAAAGTAAAGTTTCTTCTCTTAATACTTATTTCACTCTTGATTTCAAATTACCTAGAAACCATATAAAGGTTTCTTTTGCTTTTTACTATTTTATCAGTGTGTTATCAAGCAAATTCTAGACTGGTGTCAATAATTATGCAACAATTTGTGAGCTAGCTTTTCATTTATCCCAAGGAATATACTTGCCAATTGAATTTTATTGCTGGTAAGATTCAATTAGTAAAATCAACTTCCCTGTAACTCTCTTTGACAACATATTCATCCTTAACATGCCAACATGTGATTCCGTAGCTAGACCAAATTACAGGCTTTCAAAGTACCATTTTCATTACAAAGAGAGCTTACACTATACATAAAAGAGAAATATAACAATCCACTCATTTTTCAGTCTTGAATAATATCGTTAATACTTAATATCAAAATTCAAATGAATTTGAAGATTGGTGTGAAATTGTTTATTAATTGCGTATTTTTCTACTTAAAGATTGACAAATTGGATTAGCCAACTTGATTCATTTAGTTTAACTATAACAATTTTCAAAGTATTTAATCTAACAATTTTGGCTTTTGTTGGGTTTTTTTAAGACAATTGTAGCTATCTCAATCAATTAATCAACTTAATTAACACGTCTTTTAACACATAATGTAGCCACTATAGTCCTGTGCAAAATATGTTTTAAATTTATATATATATATATATATATATAAACAAGCTGGCTCTTGTTTTAGAGCATTTTAAGAACTGTTAAGAATTTACACAATTAAAATTTTTTTAAGTATAAATTACAAATTAGAGAAAGACTCCAATCTAATATCACTATTCAAATCACAACACATTTTTACCATTCAAATTAAACCTATTGGTATTATTATTAAACAATTGGCATTAATTTTTGAAAATGAAACGTGGGTTCCATCGATACAATAAAATTACGGTCGAAGGTGAAGAATAATATGAATTTGCTATAGAAGCATGAGGGAGAATTACTAGACTTATAAAGCCTGAGAAATGTTTGCAACGTAGAAACTGATGGGAGCAACTCAGCTAAGATGTTGGAAAACTAATGTTAAAGATTGTGTGAAAGCTCAAATAAAGACAATTCGAGGAACTATTAGTTCTTACACCAACCGCAAGAGGTCTTAAGGTCATGAAGCCATAGAAAGAATAGACAGATTTGGGCTGATTGTTAGTAGCTGTATGGGCATGTCTTTGGGTTGGACAATGCTTTTGGCTTTAATTTTGTTTTCCCAATTAATCTTTTCCTTTTGTCATTCTTTTTCCAACACAAAAGGTTAAG
>NW_018397284.1:610767-610922 GCF_002168275.2 Theobroma umbraticum
GAGTTTAAACATTAAAGTTGAAAATATATATTGCACAAAGATAATAGATGATTGCTGCATTAAGAAGTAAATAAATTTTATGTATAAATAAAATTTCCTTTATAAAAAACAATAATTAGTTTGAAACCCAATTTTCTAGCCATTATATTTGAGAA
>NW_018397284.1:610932-611072 GCF_002168275.2 Theobroma umbraticum
TTAATCTTTGTAAATTTTTTATTTATGTTCATTAAATTACAACCTAGCTTCTATAAGCTATATATAAGAAATAATTACAATTGATTTGTAAGAAAAATTAAAAACATGTAGTAAACTTTTCATCTCTTATCATTAGATCA
>NW_018397284.1:611341-611906 GCF_002168275.2 Theobroma umbraticum
ATCATATCATTTACCAAACAACTACCATAATATAATCATTCAATTTTTGGAGAGATAATATGAAAATTTTAGTTATGCTAGCTATGAAAATTCAATGGGTTTAAAGTTTGGCCTTTTTCTATTCATTCGTTTATCTGTTTTTGTATGTGTAACTGGAATAAAGCTTTTCACTCATAGGAAACCAATTAAAAATTGTTCATTTGGATCATGTTTTCATCACCAATGCAAGCATGACAACATTGCCAGGATTAGCAAAGCCATTCTCATTAGTTAAGACCTTCTATTTACGATATAATTACTTGGACAAGAATATGACTACTCAAGGTAACTCATTGTTTTATTTCGACAAGACATCTCATACGTCCTATCATTAATTACTTCTACTTTTACACAAAGTTGCATATGTCGAGCAGTGTGGAGGAAATATTTCTAGATAATTCTTATCTCAACTGGAGCAATTTCGCAACTGGAGCAAAGGTTTCATGAAAATCCACCCCTTCAATCGGAGTATACCCCTTAGCAACTAGTCGTGCTTTATAACATTCTACTGTTCCATTTGGATTGT
>NW_018397284.1:611916-612354 GCF_002168275.2 Theobroma umbraticum
GTACACCCATTTGGAATCAATGCCTCACTTCCCTGGAGGCAGAGATGTCAAGGTCCAGGTATTTTTTACTTCTAATGTTGTTATCTCCTTGGCCATAGCATCGTGCCAGTGTTGCGATTTAACTGCTTGAGAAAATTACTTTGGCTCATCGGTAGTAGAGATGGCCATTAGAAATACATTGTGAGCTCTAGAAAATTTGAAATAAGAAATATTGTGACATAAATGATATACCGTCGAGTTAGCCGCAAGAGGTGAAGAATGCGTCACAAGAGAGAGGAATATTCCAAAGTAAAAGATCGTTGGTATCTTAATGTCTATTTGTTTCTCTTAAAACTTTGTCTCAATAGCAACATTTTGCAAAGCATTGAAGTATTAACTTCTCACTGTGGACTGATTGGCACCTTACCATATCAACGTAAATTTTGGCTCAAATTAATA
>NW_018397284.1:612364-612630 GCF_002168275.2 Theobroma umbraticum
TCTTATTATCAATCATATACTCTAACATAACTTCTGGAATACATCTCTTCGATAGTCTTTTATTAGCTTTCTTTAATTTACTAACTTTTTTATTTTTTGGAAATCAAAATGTAATTAGATTCCTTCCATGAATTTATAAAGTTTTCAGATTAGTGTGATCTAACGAACCTTGAAGAGTTGTCTATCAGTAGAAATGCCCTGGGATACTTCCCTCATGTTAGAAGGACTCTTCTTGTCAGGCAACTCTTTTACAGGTCCTCTCTTAC
>NW_018397284.1:613130-613245 GCF_002168275.2 Theobroma umbraticum
ATCTCGATTGTTGACTTTCCCTATTTCTTACATACAATTAAATTAAGCAATAACAGTTTGACTGGCAAGCTTCCTAGATGGACATGGAATTTATCAAATTTGGAGACATTGGATT
>NW_018397284.1:613255-613578 GCF_002168275.2 Theobroma umbraticum
TCATTTTGAGGGTTCCATTTCAATGGAATTCTGCAACTTGGATCATTTTCAACTTTTGGTCCTTTCTCTAAACAATTTATCTGGCTCTATACTATCTTGTTTCAATCCACCATCCATACAATATGTCCACTTGAGCAACAACAGACTAAGTGGTCCACTAACACATGCTTTATAGGACAACTCTTCGTTAGTAACTTTAGATCTCAGAGCAAATAATTTGGCTGGTAATATTCCAAAATGGATTGGCACTCTTTTTCTTAATTTTCTCATTTTTTTAATATTTATGATTGTTTATTTGTGTTGATTAAACAAAAGAAAGTCTT
>NW_018397284.1:613928-614053 GCF_002168275.2 Theobroma umbraticum
TCAACTTCCCTGTAACTCTCTTTGACAACATATTCATCCTTAACATGCCAACATCAGATTCCGTAGCTATACCAAATTACAGGCTTTCAAAGTACCATTTTCATTACAAAGAGAGCTTACGCTAT
>NW_018397284.1:614063-614161 GCF_002168275.2 Theobroma umbraticum
GAAATATAACAATCCACTCATTTTTCAGTCTTGAATAATATCAATAATATTTAATATCAAAATTCAAATGAATTTGAAGATTGGTGTGAAACTTTTTA
>NW_018397284.1:614187-614521 GCF_002168275.2 Theobroma umbraticum
ATTGATAAATTGGATTGGCCAACTTGATTCATTTACTTTAACTATAATAATTTTCATAGTATTTAATCCAACAATTTTGGCTTTTGTTAGGTTGTTTAAAGACAATTGCAGCTATCTCAATCAATTAATCAGCTTAATTAACACGTCTTTTAACACATGATGTAGCCACTATAGTCCTGTGCAAAATATGTTTTAAATTAGATATATATAAACAAGCTGACTCTTATTTTAGAGCATTTTAAGAGTTGTTAAGAATTTACACAATTAAAATTTTTTCAAATATAAATTACAAATTAGAGAAAGACTCCAATCTAATATCACTATTCAAATCACA
>NW_018397284.1:614560-615037 GCF_002168275.2 Theobroma umbraticum
TATTATTATTAAATAGTTGGCATTAATTTTTCAAAATGAAACGTGGGTTCCATCAATACAACAAAATTACGGTCGGAGGTGAAGAATAATATGAATTTGCTATAGAAGCATGAAGGAGAATTACTAGACTTATGAAGCCTGGGAAATGTTTGCAACGTAGAAACAGATGGGAGCAACTCAGCTAAGATGTTGGAAAACTAATGTTTAAGATTGTGTGAAAGCCCAAATAGAGACAATTCGAGGAGCTATTAGTTCTTACACCAATCGCAAGAGGTCCTGAGGTCATAAAGCCATAGAAAGAATAGACAAATTTAGGCTCATTGTTAGTAGCTGTATGGGCATGTCTTTGGGTTAGACTATGCATTTGGTTTCAATTTTGTTTTCCCAATTAATCTTTTCCTTTTGCCATTCTTTTTCTAACACAAAAGGTTAAGGAGTTTAGTATAAGATTCATATCAAAGTGACCATATGTTAAAA
>NW_018397284.1:615047-615158 GCF_002168275.2 Theobroma umbraticum
GAGCTTAGATTATCAATTTTTTTTCATGATATAATTAAAAAAAAGTAAAACAGTTCTAATATTTTTTTATCAAAATTTATATTGCATATAATTTCAATAGAATCACCCTTG
>NW_018397284.1:615923-616028 GCF_002168275.2 Theobroma umbraticum
AATCCAAATGTTTATATCAAATACACATAATAATATAAAATTAAAGAAAACAAGGTACCAATAGTATTAAATAAAACATTAAGACTTTAAAAATAATAGAACATA
>NW_018397284.1:616038-616253 GCF_002168275.2 Theobroma umbraticum
AATTATAATGAGAATTATAACATAGATGTATAAATTTTCTTATCGTTTGCGCCATCTTACAATATTGCGCATCATTGTATTATTGATGGAATACCAACAAAATCTATTTTGTCAACATTGTTCATTGATGTTCAGTCGATAATACTTAGCACATAACTTTGTTGGTTTTCATTGGCTTTCCATCAACAATTACTGATGAAAATAATTCAGTCGAT
>NW_018397284.1:616263-616420 GCF_002168275.2 Theobroma umbraticum
TTTTTTATAATGTATAAACGGTCTGGTACTTAATGAAACGCAAAGCTTTATTGTGAAATCACATCCTAATGTAAGATGTTAAGTTAAGAAATCCTTAAGTGATCATATATGTTTCATGTTGTGAGTTTTTAAACTAAGTTTTAAACTTAGAAAAGTT
>NW_018397284.1:616520-616884 GCF_002168275.2 Theobroma umbraticum
ATTGATAAATTGGATTGGCCAACTTGATTCATTTACTTTAACTATAATAATTTTTAAAGTATTTAATCCAACAATTTTGGCTTTTGTTGGGTTGTTTGAAGACAATTGCAGCTATCTCAATCAATTAATAAGCTTAATTAACACGTCTTTTAACACATAAAGTAGCCACTATAGTTCTGTGTAAAATATGTTATAAATTTATATATATATATATATATATAAACAAGCTGACTCTTGTTTTGGAGAATTTTAAGAGCTGTTAACAATTTACACAATTAAAATTTTTTTATGTATAAATTACAAATTAGAAAAAGACTCCAATCTAATATCACTATTCAAATCACAACACGTTTTTACCATTCAA
>NW_018397284.1:616898-617289 GCF_002168275.2 Theobroma umbraticum
TATTATTATTAAATAGTTGGCATTAATTTTTCAAAATGAAACGTGGGTTCCATCGATACAACAAAGTTATAAAGCCTGGGAAATGTTTGCACCGTAGAAACTGATGGGAGCAACTCAGCTAAGACGTTGGAAAACTAATGTTAAAGATTGTGTGAAAGCTCAAATAGAGACAATTCGAGGAACTGTTAGTTCTTACCCCAATCGCAAGAGGTCTTGAGGTCATGAAGCCATAGAAAGAATAGACAGATATGGGCTCATTGTTAGTAGCTGTATGGGCATGTCTTTGGGCTAGACTATGCTTTTGGTTTCAATTTTGTTTTGCCAATTAATCTTTTCTTTTTGTCATTCTTTTTCCAACACAAAAGGTTAAGGAGTTTGGTATAAGATTCAT
>NW_018397284.1:617305-617496 GCF_002168275.2 Theobroma umbraticum
GTTAAAAACTCACAATTGAGCTTAGATTATCAATTTTTTTTCATGATATAATAAAAAAACTAAAGCAGCTCCAATATTTTTTTATCAAAATTTATAGTGCATATAATTTCAATAGAATCACCCTTGATATTTTAGTTAGATATAAATGTTAACAAATATAACTATACTTTTTCTTGCTTGTAAAATTTCTC
>NW_018397284.1:618051-618156 GCF_002168275.2 Theobroma umbraticum
AATCCAAATGTTTATATCAAATACACATAATAATATAAAATTAAAGAAAACAAGCTACAAGTAGTATTAAATAAAACATTAAGACTTTAAAAATAATAGAACATA
>NW_018397284.1:618166-618407 GCF_002168275.2 Theobroma umbraticum
AATTATAATGAGAATTATAACATAGATGTATAAATTTTCTTATAGTTTGCGCCATCTTACAATATTGCGCATGATTGTATTACCAATGGAATACCAACAAAATCTATTTTGTCAACATTGTTCATCGATGTTCAGTCGACAATACCTAGCACATAACTTTGTTGGTTTTCATTGGCTTTCCATCAATAATTACTGATGAAAATAATTCAGTCGATAAAGCTTTGATTTTTTATAATGTATA
>NW_018397284.1:618582-619083 GCF_002168275.2 Theobroma umbraticum
TAAACTTAGAAAAGTTTGTGTTTTGAGACACTTTAGATGATTTGTAAAGTTTAGTGGAAAACGAAGTCTAAATGGATAAGTTTTTAATTCTATTTTTGCTTACTGGAGCCTATTTATCGATAGATGTTCTTCATCTATTATTATATACAAATCTAGAAAAGATTTGTAAGGAATTAAAAAACATCTATTGATTGATGTTCATCATCTATTGATAGATCGGGCCTATTTATTGATAGATAGGAAACTAGAACTTTTAAAAGCATTTTAGAGCTCATCTATCAATAGATGGTGTTATTTTTAGAAAAATAAAAAAGATAAAAATGTATTTTCAGACCCTAGCTTATAAATATACCACTTTAAATGAGGGTTGGCAACTCTTAATCGATTTTCATAGGTATTTTGCAGCTCTCCACGCCCTTTAAACTCATTTCTCACTTAAACCACTAGTTTTGAAAGATTTGAACTTGGTTTTGAGTTTTAAAAGCAAAGGTGACATTTTGC
>NW_018397284.1:619241-619400 GCF_002168275.2 Theobroma umbraticum
ACCTAAGGTAAAGATGATGGATTTATGAAATTGTTGTACATGGGTATTTGTAAATTAGTGAACATAAGCTTGAAAATTAGTTTTAGAAGAATTTGAATAGATTCAAAAGAGCTTAGAATGCTTAGTACTTGATTCCTAGACTGATTATTGATGATAAGA
>NW_018397284.1:619539-620137 GCF_002168275.2 Theobroma umbraticum
TAAAGTTGAAAGCATAGTTTGAAAGATTTGATGGATTATTGATGAGCATAGTTTTCGTAAATATTTGATTAAGGAAAATGTGTTTATGGATGAGACAATATTTTAGAAATGGCTTTCAAAACTATTATGTACAAGTAATTATCCTACTATGTAGTAGTTTTCAATAGAAAGGGACAAGCCTTGCAATGTTTTGAATAATTCCTTTAATTACTCCAACCTTCAAGCAAGTGTGGGTACGAGATAATTAGTTGAGAAAGTGATCGTAGATGTCTAAAAATGCTCTTGAGTGTGAGGTATTTTGAATGTGGATTAAGAAGGTCTCCATCTTTCTATGATTTATATGATCGACATGATTTGTTGTTGATGCTTGATCCTGGAATGATCTTGTATGGGAATTTTGATTTTGTGGTAATTGACTCTAGTCTTAGTATAGTGGTAAGAATTCCACAATGGTAAGTTTGGCCAAGGTGCCCCTTTTTCCCTTTTTATGCATATTAGTTTTAGTCCTAGTGTGGGGATAAGAAAACCAAAGGGTTAAGCTTGACTAACGTGTCACCTTTTCCTCCTTTTGTATGTTGGCTCTAGTCTGGGTAGAGGG
>NW_018397284.1:620364-620509 GCF_002168275.2 Theobroma umbraticum
TTTGTATATTGGATATTACGACACCTATGATTGGTGATTGATGATTGTTTTATCTATCTGGAAATGATGAGATGATTTATTGAATGACTGATGTATTCTTAAATTGAATATTTAATGTTGAGTTTGAAGGTTCGAGGATTACCTT
>NW_018397284.1:620519-620856 GCF_002168275.2 Theobroma umbraticum
TTGAAAATGTTTTGTAAGTTGAGCTTGAATATGATTATTATATGTTATGGATTTTGAGTTTTCAAATGCATTTATAGCTATTGGAAGAATTTATATGATTATCATGTTGTTTTGCAAATTATGGTTTGTTGCAAAACTCTTTCCTCTTGACTTATCTCTTTCCAGTATCCACTCACATAGTCTTTGTGACTCAAATGTTATTTTCCTTTATTTTGTTTCAGATCAATAATTTGTTTCACTATGCGACTAGTGGAGTAATAGCCTAACTCATCTGTGGTAGGTGTGGTAAAACCTTCCTTTCGGCCCTCCAACTATTGAACTACCGTATTAAATTTTA
>NW_018397284.1:620866-621190 GCF_002168275.2 Theobroma umbraticum
GACGACAAATCAGTAACTCACTTCTCATGCTCCTTTAGACTAAACTTGATGCCAACACTAGAAAATGATAGATAAGATTAATGGATAGCCTTTAAATTGGGTTAGAATTGACGTTTAGGATTCATTTGGTAATCGAAAAATAACTTGCTAGGAGAAAATTTTTTCTGTGTAAAATATTTTAGAGGAAAATTTAATATTTTCTGTTATTTGGATAAATTGTCAAAAGTATCTTTCTATTGTTTGGATCATCTTGTGGAAAATATTTTCCACCATCATTGGTGGAGTTATTTGAGTGTTAAAATGATAAATAAGAGTTGATTACAA
>NW_018397284.1:621200-621352 GCF_002168275.2 Theobroma umbraticum
CCATTTGGTTTTCACATTAAAATTAAAAATAAAAATAAAAATGAAAAAAGTCAATAATGATATTTTTCAATGTATTTAACCAAATATTATATTATATGTGTCCTTTTAATCTTTGTTATGGCTGGTGCACACTACAAACTAGTATTTAAGTA
>NW_018397284.1:621452-622794 GCF_002168275.2 Theobroma umbraticum
CATGGGATTCTATCACAATGGACTCCACCTAGAACTCCACAACATAATGGAGAGTCTAAGAGCAGAAACAGAGCCTTGTTGGACATGGTTTGTTCCATGATGAGTAAGGCAGACCTTTCAGTGTCTTTTTTAATTAGTCACACAATTACTAACATTAAATTACGCAATGATCTATAAACAAGTCACACAATGCTAAGAGCAACTAATTGAATCACTCAGACACTAAGTGATGCCATGCTTGAACAATATTCAAGCAATAAGCTATAAACCAGTCACGTAAAGACCTAACAATCAGTCACGCAATGTTAAACCCTTATGCAATCATGTAGAGCCTAAGTAATGCCATGCCTCAATCCAATCAAGCTATCATGCAATGATTTATCAATAGGTAACGCAATGATCTATCAACCAGTCACGCAATGTTAATCCTTAATGTAATCGTGCACACCCTAACCCTACGCCAAAATCCAGTCATGCTATCACACAATGACCTATCAATATGTCACGTAATCACATATCAAACACTCACACAATGTTAAACCCTTATGCAATCATGCACACCCTAAGTGACCTCATGCCAAAATCCAATCACGCACAACACGTAAGGAAGCCCTTAGTCACGAAATATCTAAACCCTCAACCCAATTCCTATCAAAAGGTTATCATACATATCAACCAGTCACGCATGCCTGGTCACCTTTCAACCCTAACAACACCAACAGTACCACTTTCATGTTTATATTCAACAATTTCAAACAACAAGAACATCAATATGAGCAAGCAATATGTATAGGTGTATGCTTGAAAACCTAAACCCTAACCATGAAGAATAACCATTTCTCCACATGGTTCAAAATAAAATAAAAAAATATTATACCTTTCTTATCGTAATGTGAACTTACTCTCACTGCTTTATATGTGAACTACCTTTATGCGAATAATAACCACTCCAAAATTCTCTTACCACTGCAAAAATGCTTGGAAGTTGAATTGGCGAGGAATGCTTTTGACAGAATTGCTTCTAAGGAGATGTATGATCTGTCAATGAGAATTGAGGAGTTATGGACCGTATAAACATACTTGACCTATTAATAGGTTTCGTGTTAAGGGGCGAAGCCAAATGAATGGGTCCATTTCATTAAAGACAATTTTATCCAAATTTTATTTCTTTTTGCTAAAAACAATTAAAATTATGGAGAGGCCTATTTTCCGAAACGTTTTATGTATGGAGCTCATTTAAAAAAAAAGCTCCAAAATTAAAACCAAAGGCAAATTCCAGCTCCAAGACATGTCCATACATTAACTAACAATAAACCCATATCTATCTATTCTTTCCATGGCT
>NW_018397284.1:622804-624671 GCF_002168275.2 Theobroma umbraticum
CAAGATCTCTTACAATTGGTGTAAAAAGTCATGGTTTCCATGAACTGCCTCTATTTGGGCTTTAACACAATCTTTAACATTAGTTTCCAACTTCAATTTCTACATTGCTAATGTCTCTTAGGCTTTATAAGTCCAGTGATTCTCCTTCATGCTTCAATAGCAAATTCATATTATTCTTCACCTCCGATGGTAATTTTGTTGTATGGATGGAACCCACATTTCGTTTTGAAAAATTAATGCAACCTATTTAATAATAATACCAATAGGTATAATATGGTAAAAAGGTGTTGTGATTTGAATAGAGATCTTAGAATGGAGTCTTTCTCTAATTTTTAATTTGTACATAAAAAAATTTTAATAGTGTAAAATCTTTATAGCACTTACAAAGTTCTAAAACAAGAGTCAGCTTATTGACATGATAGTGCCATATATATAATTTAAAGCATGTTACAGATGATTATGGTGGATGGATTATATGTTAAAAGATGTGTTAAGCTGATTAATTGACTGAGATAGATGCAATTGTCTTCAAACAACCCAAAAAAAAGTCAAAATTGTTGGATTAAATACTTTAAAAATGATTATAGTTAAAGTGAATGAATCAAGTTGGCCAATCCAATTTATCAATCTTTATGTAGAAAAATAAGTACTTAATAAAAAGTTTCACACCAATCTTCAAATTCATTTGAATTTTGGTATTAAATATTAACAATATTATTCAAGACAGAAAAATAAGTGGATTGTTATATTTCTCCTTTATGTATAGCATAAGCTCTCTTTTCAATGAAAATGGTGCTTTGAAAGTCTGTAATTTGGTGCAACTACGGGGTCTCATGTTGGCATGTTAAGGATGAATACGTTGTCAAGGAGAGCTACAAGGAAGTTGATTTTTCTGTAATTGAATCCTACCAGCAATAAAATTCAATTGGCAAGTCCTTGGGTTAAATGCAAAAGCTAGCTCATAGACTATTGCATAATTATTGACACCAGTCTAGAGTTTGCTTTTGATAACACAGTGATAAAATAGTGAAAAGCCGAAAAAACACTCATATGATTTTTGAGTAATCCGAGAGTAAAATAAGTATTAAGAGAAGGAATTTTACTTTGGGAAACACCAGTTAATAGATGGCCATCTTCTTGGAAGATAGAGGGAGAGAAAACCTTACTTTTGTTTAATCGTACCTTAAATCCCAAAACAAGCCACATGTCCATTAATATCTTGTTTTCATTGCGTAGGGGCCTAGTCTATTTTCGTGAATATGTTATTATTATTTTTTTCTCTACAAAACAATGTCATTCGGATTCAAGTCATTGAATTTTAAAATCAAATCAAATTAGACGTTGAAGGAATTATTTATATAAAATAAAATTTTATCAATCTTAATTAAGTTATTTTAACTCATATTTTTGTCAACTTGCAGCATACCTCCAAAGTTGAAATATAAATCAAATGAATAATTTTAGAAAAATCAATGAAAAAAACATGATTAAAAATTATTATTCATGCGATACTATTTTTTTAACAAAAAAAATTATGCATTGATGTCTTCAAAGTTAACAAAAATGACATATAACCGTTAATTCTCGTAAAATTTTTCAAGTGAAATTTTCAAAAAATTCTGACTTTGTTAATTGTTTTGCTTTTGTCCAACATATTATAGAAGGTGAGGGTATTAGTATAATTAGTCTAATTACGGAATTTGATATGACATCAAATATTTTTTATTATGATGGAATATTAGAAATAGCCGTTGACATTGGACTATTTTTGGATCACACGATACGAAACACAAAGTAAGCCAACATTGGACAGTAGCTAGTAGCAAATCCTAGTCTGCTGGCTGTCAAATTTATTTGAGTAGTAGTA
>NW_018397284.1:624771-625039 GCF_002168275.2 Theobroma umbraticum
GTAAGAGAGGACCTGTAAAAGAGTTGCCTGACAAGAAGAGTCCTTCTAACATGAAGGAAGTATCCCCAAGGCATTTCTACTGATAAACAACTCTTCAAGGTTCATAAGATCACACCAATCTGAAAAGTTTATAAATTCATGGAAGATATCTAATTACATTTTGATTTCCAAGAAATAATAAGAGTTAGCAAATTAAAGAAAGCTAATAAAAGACTATTGAAGAGATGTATTCCAGAAGTTATGTCAGAGTATATGATTGATAATAAGA
>NW_018397284.1:625049-625439 GCF_002168275.2 Theobroma umbraticum
TATTAATTTGAGCCAAAATTTACCTTGATCTGGTAAGGTGCCAATCAATCCATAGTGAGACAAAGATAAAGTTTTAAGAGAAGTCAATACTTCAATGCTTTGCAAAGTGTTTCTATTGAGAAAAGATTTATCTAGAAATATTTCCTCCATATTGCTCGACATATGCAACTTTGTGTAAAAGGAGAACTAATTAATGATAGGACGCATGAGATGTCTTTTCGGAATAAAACAATGAGTTACCTTGACTAGTCATATTCTTGTCCAAGTAATTATATAGTAAATAGAAGGTCTTAACTAATGAGAATGGCTTTGCTAATCCTCGCAGTGTTGTCAAGTTTCCATTGGTGATGAAAACATGATCCAGATGAACAATTTTTAACTTTCTCAAAC
>NW_018397284.1:625543-625676 GCF_002168275.2 Theobroma umbraticum
AAAACAGAGAAACGAATGAATAGAAAAAGGCCAAACTTTAGACCCTTTGAATTTTCATAACATAACTAAAATTTTTGTGTTATATGCTCTCCAAAAATTGAATGATTATATTATGGTAGTTGTTTGGTAAATG
>NW_018397284.1:625837-625953 GCF_002168275.2 Theobroma umbraticum
CATAAAATATAAAAATAGCCAATAAAATCTTAATTATCTCAAAAACTTGATTTTGGCGTATATTTTTAAAATAATTTAACACAAAAAATACTATTTAAAAGTCATATAATGAATGA
>NW_018397284.1:625963-626199 GCF_002168275.2 Theobroma umbraticum
TTAATTACTTTTTAAAAGGTAATTATAAATTTTGAAAAACCATAAGGTGATAGGTAGTCAACATATCATTAAAAGAATCAATTGTGATCTAATGATAAGGGATAAAAAGTTTACTAGATGTTTTTAATTTTTCTTACTAATCAATTGTAATTATTTCTTATATATACCTTATAGAAGCTAGGTTGTAATTTAAAGAATATAAATAAAAAATTTACAAAGATTAATGGTTAATATTT
>NW_018397284.1:626209-626333 GCF_002168275.2 Theobroma umbraticum
ATGGCTAGAAAATTAGGTTTCAAACTAATTATTGTTTTCTATAATGGAAATTTTATTTTATACATAAAATTTATTTACTTCTTAATGCACCAATCATCTATTATCTTTGTGCAATATATATTTT
>NW_018397284.1:626343-626616 GCF_002168275.2 Theobroma umbraticum
GTTTAAACTCATTTTTCAGATTCACTATTTTTTAAAAATATTTCAAATTCATTCATTTTGTCAACAACTATTAAAACTAACAAACTATGCTACCTTAACACCATTTGGCATAAATATTAATCCAAAAAAATCAAATAAGTCCACCTTTTTTGGTCACATAGAAATGTTAGTCCTTTAAAAGAAATTGTAATGTTAGAATTGGTCAAGTTTGGCCCAACTTTTTTTTTTTTGGGAAAAGCAACATAATGAATTTATTTCTCAAGAGAAAAATGA
>NW_018397284.1:626626-626947 GCF_002168275.2 Theobroma umbraticum
AGTTTCTTCCAAGTGAGAAAGAAACTAAAACAATAGCTTACAACTCTTAGTAAGAACAAAAAATCAATAAGAAATGTCCATAGCATCACCATTGACCTAACCAATCAAGAGCACCACAAACAGCCTTACAAAAAATCACAGCTCAACTCCCACCAAGCTCAGCCATGATGCGAAGTTTTTGAGAAATTTTAACTTCTTTGACCCATAAGGCTACTTCAATTTTGTTACTTTCTAGTTAACAATATGATAGTTATTTTGATGTAATAGCTTAGAATAAATTTTGATCCCTTAAAAGAAGTTGCATTGTTAGAGTAATATCTT
>NW_018397284.1:626964-628880 GCF_002168275.2 Theobroma umbraticum
TTTTTTCCAACCTTCATATAAAGTTTTTGTGAAATTTCAACTTACATGACTCGTTAGGTTAGTTCATTGTCATTACTTTATAATTAACAAACATAATAGGCTTTTTGATGTAATATCTTAGAAGAAATTTTGATCTCTTAAAAGAAGTTGGAATGTCAAAGTAATGTCTTTAATGATGTTGGCCAACTTTTTTCCAATCTAGATATGAAGTTCTTGTGAACTTTCCACTTGCTTGACAAATTAGGTTACTTCATTTTCATTATTTTATAGTTTACAAATATCATAGTCTTTTGATGTAAAATCTTAGAAGAAATTTTGATCCCTTAAAAGAAGTTGGAATGTTAGAGTAATGCTTTTAATGATGCATGTTGGCCAACTTTTTTACAATGTTGATATGAAGTTCTTGTGAACTTTCAATTTGCTTGAACCGCTAGGTTACTTAATTTTCATTATTTTATAGTTTACAACATGATAGTTTTTTTGATGGAATATCTTAGAAAAAATTTTGATCCCTTGAAAGAAGTTGAAATGGTAGAGTAATGTTTTTAATGATGCATGTTGGCCAGCTTTTTTACAACCTTGATATGAAGTTCTTGTGAACTTTCAATTTGCTTGACCCGCTAGGTTACTTCATTTTTATTATTTCATAGTCTATAAACAGAATAGTTTTTTTGATGTAATATCTTAGAAAAAATTTTGATCCCTTAAAAGAAGTTGGAATGTTAGAATAATGTTTTTAATGGTTCATGTTGGCCAGCTTTTTTACAACCTTGATGTGAAGTTCTTGTGAACTTTCAATTTTCTTGACCCGCTAGGTTTCTTTATCTTTATTATTTTATAGTCTACAAACATGATAGTTTTTTTTTATGTAATATCTTTGAAGAAATTTTAATCCCTCAAAAGAAGTTGCAATGTTAAAATAATATCTTTGACGATGTTGGTTAGCCTTTTTCTAACCTTGATATGAAGTTCTTTTGAAATTTCAACTTGCTTTACTTATTAGGTTATTTCATTTTCATTACTTTATAGCCAACAAACATGATAGTCTTTTTGATGTAATACCTTAAAAGAAATTTCGATTTCTTAAAAGAAGTTGCAATGATAAAGTAATATCTTTGATGATGTTGGTCAGTTTTTTTCCAACCTTGATATGAATTTCTTGTGAAATTTCAACTTGCTTGACCTGTTTGATTGACTCGTTAGGTTACTTCATTGCCATTACTTTATAGTTAACAAACATGATAGTTATTTTGATGAAATATTTTAGAAGAAATTTTTGCTTCGTTAAAAAAGTTAAAATGTTAGAGTAATATCTTTAACAGTGTTGGCCAGCTTTTTTTTAATATTGATATTAAATTCTTTTATAATTTTAACTTGCTTGACCTTGTTAGCTTATTTTAGTAATGTAGCTTACTTCAATTTCATTACTTTATAGTCAACGAGCATGATAGTCATTTGATGTAATATCTTACAAGAAATTTTGATACTTTAAAAGAAATTGCAATGTTAAAGTAATATCTTCAATGATGTTGACCAGTTTTGGCCCAAAATTTTTTTTTTTGAAAGCAACATAATGAATTTTTTTTTCAAGAGTAAAATGATGCCATAACAAGTTTCTTCCAGGTGAGAAAGAAACTAAAACAACAAACTTACAACTCTCAGTAACAACAAAAGATCAACATAAAATGGCCAAAGCAGCACCATTAACCCAATCAATTAGGAGCACCATAAAGAGCATTACAAAAAAAAAACATAACTCAACTCCCGCCAAACTTTGGCCTAGCCTTGATATGAAGTTTTTCTAAAATTTCAAGTTACTTGACTCGTAAGATTACTTCAATTTCATTACTTTCTAGTCAACAAACAAGATAGTCATTTTGATCTAATATCTTAGAATAAATTTTGATCCTTTAAAA
>NW_018397284.1:628983-629078 GCF_002168275.2 Theobroma umbraticum
TGTGAACTTTCAACACCCGTTAGGTTACTTCATTTTCATTACTTTATAGTTAATAAATATAATATTTTTATGTAATATTTTAGAATAAATTTTGA
>NW_018397284.1:629088-629830 GCF_002168275.2 Theobroma umbraticum
GAAGTTGGAATGTTAGAGTAATATCCTTAACAATATTGGTCAACTTTTTTCCAACCTTGATATGAAGTTTTGGTGAAATTTCAACTTGCTTGACCCATTAGGTTTCTTCATTTCCATTACTTTATAGTCCACAACATAACAGTCCTTTTAATGTAATATCCTAGAAGAAATTTTGATCCCTCAAAAGAAATTACAATGTTAGAGTAATATCTTAAATGATGCTAGCCAACTTTACCCTAACTCTAATATAAAATTCTTGTGAAATTTTAACTTGCTTAACCAATTGTTTGTAGATGGAAAAAGCCTCAGAGATGTTCAAAATGTAAATCTAATGGGAATAACTCATGCAAGAAGTGGAAACTTGCGTAAAGATTATCTTAAAGCCAAAATAAAGACACGCCTCAAGGAAACAATTACTTCCTATACCAATTCTAAAGAGCTCTTGAGGATAGTGAGGAGGACAATGCTAATCAGTTTTATGGTCTCTTGGTTTCTAAGCAATCCAAGTGAGGTTGAATTGTAGAAAAGTCAGCCAGAGGATCAAATCTTAATTTCAGAATTCAAATCGTCTTACAGCCAAGCAATATAAACCATGTCAAGACCTTCCAATCACTGTTACATATACATTGTCCTACAACCAAACAATAAACAAATTGTTTCAATTAACAGCTTGTTTTGTAAGTTGATCAGCACAATGGTTTCCTTCCTTGAAGACATGATAGAAAGTCACTCCCCTTATTGC
>NW_018397284.1:629840-629936 GCF_002168275.2 Theobroma umbraticum
AAGTCAATATGCTGAAATATTTTCTAGCATTCTGTGGTCTCTTCAGTGGATTTTGCACCCAAAAGATTTCAATCTTAGAATCAAACTCTACAATCA
>NW_018397284.1:629946-630153 GCF_002168275.2 Theobroma umbraticum
CCCTAACCATGGTGATTTATAAAATGATTCCAAGGTAGTTTTTATGGAATATACCTCAGCTGTTTGTAGATGGTATATAAAGAAGTTACCTGAATATGAAATGAATGAAATACCTCAATTTTTATGTTAAGATACAAAATCTTTTTGTGATTGATGCAATGAATGAAATAGATGAACAACTAACTACTTGATATTTACTTGAATATG
>NW_018397284.1:630635-631628 GCF_002168275.2 Theobroma umbraticum
ACTCATAAGAATAAGGAGCTATAAGTGAGCAATGAAACAAGAAGCCTCTCAGTTAGATAATCAAGGAAGTTTGTTGAATAAAACTCAAAAGAGAAGTTGACGAGTTCAAGCAAATCGTGAAATAGAGAACTAGTTGACCAAGAGACAGTGCTAGTCGACTAAGAGCCTACTGCTAGAAATCGGTTCAGAGATAGAAATGACTTAATCGACTAAGAAGTTTTGTTAGTCGACTAAGAGGCTACTACCAGAAACTGGGATCAGAGACAGAGCCTGCTACCAGAAATTAGGTTCAGAGATAGAGACAAATTAGTCGACTAAGTAATAATGGTTAGTCGAGTAAGAGCATTCTGTCTAACAGTTTGAACTGAACCCTAAAAGACAAACTAACGGCTAGAACTACTCTCAAATTGTTTTCAACGGTCAGAATCTGTCTAGCTGCCATCAGTGTTGATTTTTCAAGTATAAAAAGCCCTCCCAACAGCCATAAATCAGTTTTGAAGGCTTTTAAGATCAAAAAAAGCTCAAAGATCTCAAGAACACTCTGCATAATTTCTGTACTTCACTCCAATCTTTGTAACAGAGTTAAGAACTTCATCTTGTGCCATTAGATCAGGTTAGTGATCATAGGTACCTCTTTATTTCTCTTTTCCTGGATTGCTTAGAGTGTGCAAAACACTCTAAGGGGATTAATCAAGCTTGGGTTAGCTTGATTGAGTGCATAGGTTCTAACTAAGACTAGAAAAATTAGTTTTTGGGTTTTGATTGATCTCGAGAAAAATTATTGTTGAAGGTTGTGGCTAAGCCTGTGAAAAAAAAATTGTAAAAGCTTGGTGAAAGCTTGAAAATTTCACCGTTTATAGTGAATTGGTTTGAAAAATCCTTGGTTGAACAATCAAGGTAGTGGATGTAGGTCTTTAACTGAACCACTATAAATTTTTTTATATTGTCTTCCCTGTTTTATTTTTCATTTCATTCCTTGTTAGATTATTCCTT
>NW_018397284.1:631974-632281 GCF_002168275.2 Theobroma umbraticum
ACCCTTCATTCCCTCAACCATAAATGTAATGACAAATGAAATGATTCCTAAGCCGAGGGCTGAATGTAATGAAGCTGAAAACAAAAAGGTTCAAACAAACTCTAACGCAATAAACACTTTACATTGTACCTTAGCTCCCACTAAGTTCAACAAAGTGTCAAGCTGTACCACAGCTAAACAAGTATGGGATAAACTTAGGATTATCCATGAAGGGACTTTTCAAGTTAAGGAGTCCCAAATAGCTCTCTTAACTCACAACTATGAAATGTTTAAAATGGAACCTAGTGAAGACATCACTAGCATGCTT
>NW_018397284.1:632298-632506 GCF_002168275.2 Theobroma umbraticum
CACAAATAAACTCAGTCAGCTAGGCAAACCAATTCCTAAACATGAAATTGTCAAATGATTACTTAGAAGCCAATTAAAAAATTGAAAGCCAAAAATGACTGCCATCTGAGAAGTCAAAGACTTAAATGTCATCACCTTAGATGAAATTTGTGGATCTTTTCTTACTCATGAGCTGGAACTTAAAGAAAAAGAAGAAGAAGACAAGAAA
>NW_018397284.1:632516-632609 GCF_002168275.2 Theobroma umbraticum
AAAAGAAGAAAAGCATTGCTTTAAAAGCAAGCATTCTAAAAGAAGAACTGAAAAATTTATCCTGTGATGATGATGAAGAATTGGCTATGGTGG
>NW_018397284.1:632622-632910 GCF_002168275.2 Theobroma umbraticum
AAAACTTATGAGACAAAGAGACAGGAGATTGGCTAAGAAAGGATACAAAAGAGACCAAGGTTCTTCATGGAGAATCAGAAATAGAAATGAGTCCAACAAGAAGGAAGAACTTAAATGCTTTGAATGCAAGAAGCCTGGATACTTCAGGTCTGAATGTCCCTTGCTGAAGGAAAAAACTTCTAAGAAAAATAAAAAATCAAAAAAGGCAATGATGGTTGCAACCTGATCAAACAATGATGTTTCAAGTTCAGATATTGAAGAAGAGAAAGTGGAAGAAAGAGCAAATTT
>NW_018397284.1:633054-633264 GCF_002168275.2 Theobroma umbraticum
CATCAAAATACAAGGCTTTGAAAAGAAAGACCTCATCTCTTGAGAATGATTTAACAAAAATAAATCATGATTTCTGCTCTGTTTTTTAACAAAGGAATTTACTTTAAATTGAACTTGAACACTCAAACACTAATTATGAAATTTTAAGATTATAATTGAAAAACAGGACTGAAGCATTGCAAAAAGCCATTGATGAAAATATTGCTCTTA
>NW_018397284.1:633427-633546 GCF_002168275.2 Theobroma umbraticum
TTATAGAAATAGAAGCATGCAGAAAACAAAAAAGATTTGGGTTTCAAAAAGATCTTATATAGCAACTAATCTTCAAGGACCCATCAAGGTATGGGTACCGGTTAAGAAAAACTGAAAAT
>NW_018397284.1:633646-633766 GCF_002168275.2 Theobroma umbraticum
AATCTATTCATGTAGTTTTTGATGAATCCAATGTCTTGCAAAAGGAAGCTCTTGTTGATGAGATTAATGTAGAGGACTTAGAAAGACAAATGGAAGAAATGAGCTTAGAAAATAAGAAAA
>NW_018397284.1:634227-637263 GCF_002168275.2 Theobroma umbraticum
AAAATGGGTGTTTAGAAACAAGGTAGATGAGCAAGGTAATGTCATTAGAAACAAGGTTAGTAGCACAAGGATATAACCAAGAAAAAGATATTGACTATGATGAAACATTTGCTTCTGTTGCTAGAATAGGAGCCATAAGATTATTACTTGCATTTGCATGTTTCATGAACTTTAAACTATTCCAAATAAATGTGAAAAGTGCTTTTTTAAATGGTCTTATTTAAGAAGAAGTCTATGTTGAACAACCCCCTGGATTTGAGGACTTTGAAAAACTAGATTATGTTTTCAAGCTACATAAGGCATTATATGGATTAAAACAAGCTCCAAGAGCTTGGTATGAAAGACTCTCAACATTTTTAGTTGAAAAAGGGTATATTAGAGGAAATATTGATACAATATTGTTTATTAAGAAATGCTTAAATGATTTAATTATAGTTCAAATTTATGTGGATGATATTATATTTGTGCTACTAATGAGGATTTGTGCAAATCCAAAGCAATCACACTATATTTATATTTATAATTTTATACCATGTTATATTCCATTTTATTCTATAAATACCTATATATATAAATTTGTATAATTAAACATTTTATTTCTATTACATACCTTACTTATTTTTATTAGACATATTTTCTTCTATTTACTTACTTCATTTTCATGTGATTATCCATTTTATTATTTTTATCTTTTTGCTCTTTTCTTAGTCTATTTTTCCTATGACTAACTATCTTATATATTTTTACATATTCATATGTTTTCCTTTAGTTAAATTAAGTTTTTTTCCTGACTAGATATTATTTTACTTACTTAGTTCTTATATTTTTAATGCTAAATATATATTTATTTCTCTCATATACTTATATTTTCACCTAGATCTACTATTATTATTTATTATTATTTTTAGGTTAGGCATTCATTTTTTCCTATATATATATATATATATATATATATCTATATTCTATATAACTAAATCTATCATTTTATTATTAAATATTTATCTATCTCTCTATTTATAGTTTTTTACGTTTTTATATTTTTACCTTAACATTTGATAATTTTTCTATATATTTTGTTATTTTAATTAATCACATACGACAACTAATTTATTTTATAATCAAATATTAAGCCAAGCACAACACCACAAAACCAAATCATAAAAGAAAAAAGGTTTACCTTCCGTGGGCAAGTAGTGGCCCAAGACAACTGGCTTGCTTCAACGAATCTGCTTTCCAAAGCCAGCAAAGCCTCTTCCAAAACGCACCGTATTGGTGCTTAAGTTGCGGCTTTGTCGCTTCTCCCAACTACGCCGTTTGAGCTAGATTTGTTTTCCTTTAACTCCCTCCAAACGTCACCATTTGCCCTCTAAACCTAGGTATAAAAGCTTCTTTTTTTCCTCTCCCCTTCATTTCCTCCTTTCATTTTCTGTTTCCCCTTGGCGACACTTTCCACCTTTTTGCTAAAATAAAGACCCTAACCCTAAAGCCTTCATCCTTTTCTCTCTCAAACAATCGACCGGTAGCCTCCAAGCCCCTCCTTACCACCTTTGATTAGAAAGGTTGTAAAAGCCCCCTCCAAAAATCCCTAAACTTATCAAAATAAGAAAAGAAAACTACTACTTATCCTACCGCAGTCCTGCTCTTATGCATTTACTCTTGTCTTTTTTGCAATTTTATATATTTATGTTTGATTGTGGTTAGGGTATTCGACTGCTAGATTAAAAGTTTGGATTTTTTACATGTTTTGGCTTTAGGAATTTCCAAGGTTTCAACATGGTTTTCTAGTTAGCTACTAGGGATTTTTCCTAGGCTTTTCTCATTGAAATCCTCTTTCCAAATCTGAAAATGGGATTCTTATATCTACTTTGGGGATGTAGCCATCTGTGCCATCCCCAGTATCATGAGCCCTTTGCCAGATGCGGATTTCTCATGTCTGGCAAGGCACAATTGCACTTAGCAGGGTGCAAACGCACCTTACCGTATGCCCAGCTGGCCCTTTTTTCATTTTTATTTTCGTTTCTTATTTTATTCTTTTTTTTGTTCTTGATTTCCAGAATGTTCTTAATCTCAATTGGTTTTAATCTTGGCTTAATCCTATTTTAGCCAATACGATCTGTTTTAGTTCAAGTTTCACCTGGGCTTGTTTGCAGCAACAGACTCAATTATCAGGCCTAATGACCTCAATACTAGTCCAACATTACCGTGGCCTAAACAGGTCTATAATACTAGGACCGGAGCTAAGACTTCAAAGTTCACTAGACTTTTAAGTAACTCTTGACTATAAAATAAAGTAATGAAAGAAGAAAGATAAATAAATAAATAAAAGAAGAAAGATAAAGTCAAATAATAAAAATAAAATAAGTAAGTAAACGAAAATTCATATAAACATATATATTAACCACCCATATATAAAAATATATGTAGATGAACAACTAACTATTTGATACTTACTTGAATATGAAAGATAAACTAGGAGTAATGCTTTGAATACCAGGTTAATGTTGGAATGAGTTTGTAGTTAATTGAGATTGGTAAAAGTTTGGTTTTAAACATGCAATTATATCGTTCACATTGAATGGTTAGAGGTTTTCATTCATCAATTAAATATCAATTATAAAAGTTATATGTTTATTGAATGAGGTCTATGAAATTAATATGCTTTAAAAGGAAATTGTACTGTGTTACAATTTTGAGATCTCCATACATCAAAGCATAACCTTTAAATATTTCTGATCAATGTATCATTAAAATTGGACATCAATAATACTTATAGATTAGTGCATTCTATGTACTTTATTTGAGAAGTAAGTAATCGGTCTCGTAAAGTTAAGTATAGAGATATTTTAAACTAGAATGGAAGTGATTGTTTCATGAGCTAGTACTATTTTCGTCTAAACTTTTAATGATATGCAATACGCAATCAAAATTTAAAATAAAAGCCCATTGTGGGGCTCCACGAGCTCTAGGTTAAGAGCCTTGCACTCTGCACTCTACTAACTGGGCTAGACAAGCTACACATCTTATATTTTATTAAAA
>NW_018397284.1:637273-637349 GCF_002168275.2 Theobroma umbraticum
AAAAATAAAAAATAAATAAATTATTTAATAGACGGATAATATGTGTGGGTTCGTTTTTCAATAAAATTTGAGATTA
>NW_018397284.1:637359-637713 GCF_002168275.2 Theobroma umbraticum
TGAACTTTTAAATCAAGGTAAGATGTGTTTTATTCTATCTATATATTATATAAAGGTATGTTTTGTACACTAAATATGAGCAATTGATGTTGAGAATCCAATAATTATTAATTTTTTATTTTAAATAATGATTTCTTTTCAATATACATCACTTAATAAATGATTTTTTAATATTTGATGGAAATGAATTATGAAAACAAATAAATGCTAAAAAATCATTGTGAAATTTTTTTATGGTCTACACATTATATACCAACAATAAATATTCAATGTAATGTGTTGTGAACCTTATAGAAAAATATATAATTTTGAACTTTTGATAATGAATTTTGAAATGTGGTTACATGGTTTCAA
>NW_018397284.1:637813-640014 GCF_002168275.2 Theobroma umbraticum
CCTCATGTTGCTACTCCTATTACAATTGTCGTGACTCCTAACGTTGCTTCTCCTCCTACTTCTACTGTAGCCCTTCATGGTTAGGCTCGCAACCCTTCGCTGCATCCTTAAATGACTACAAGCGTTAAGCGAGAGCTACAATAGATGCGGACACAGTAAAAGAAAGACCTATAGTCATTGCAGATGTATATGCAGATGGACATGCAAATACAAATGTGGTCATTGTGGACGGAGGTTGACCGAGACATGTAGATGCATATGCATGCAATGCAGTTGAAGATCCAGTGAGCGATGTAGATGCAGATGTAGTCACTCTATCAGCATATCCAACAGTCACTGTAAAGGCTGGAGGATCAAAATGTCGATCGGCTGATCGACCATTATGAGGTATGAGCTTTTATCTTTTCCATTGCATGAGTTATAACATGTACGATGTATACACTATTCTAATGTGTTTGATTTTTTCAACCATTTAGGGTCGATCGATCGATGAAGAGGATGGTGCATGCAAGAAAGAGGGCAGCGGTATTAGGGTTAATCTTGACGATGTAGGTGGCATAAATCAATCAATTGCATCGGCTCGAAGGTTACCTCCCACTACCCCGATCGAAGAAAAGCTCAAAATTTTTGAAAAAAGAGCTTAAAGAAAAGTTCAAAGGAAGAGCTTTCTCTTCTTTTCTTTTAAAAACATATTAATTTTTTAGAAAATACACCTCTCGCAATCAATCTCTCTCTCCTCTCATTCCTTCAGCAAATTACCATTCTTCAACGTAAATTGTGATTTCCCTCTTCTTTCTCTCTCTACTAAAACAACTAAAAAAAACAAAAGACCAAACAACAGAATATCAAAATCTAGAATTTTTTTTGTTCTTACAAAGATTAAGAGAAAAAAAATCTAAAATTCAAAACTGCATTCAGATACTATTTAAAGGTTTTATCTCTTTTTCATCAAAAATGATTTTAATGTTAAATACATCGTTTCCTATTTTCTCTTCTTTTTTGGGAATTTAAGTATCATGGTCCGATTGCTTGCTAGATCAACAAAAATCTAATACTATTGCTACTATACAAATATGAAAATTGTTCCATTTCTTTATTGATTTCTTTGATTTTCACATCTAAAATTATATATAAACTTGAAGCATTATATTATAGCTTATTAGGTAATTGAAGATGATATAAATATCCTTTATGGTAATTTTAATCGAAATTAGAGCTTATATAATTTATTTTATTAAACGGTTTATCAAATAGCTTTAGCCTAATTCTCTTCTAATTTTACAGAATTTGATATTAAGGAGGCTGAATCAGTAGATAATCACCTTCAGCATTAGGTACATAAAATCATGAAATGCTTACAAACAAGTCACGTAATGCCTACAAACAAGTCACGTAATGCCTACAAACAAGTCACACACCTTAATTTGGATTAAATTGTTTAAAGGGTATTTTGGTGAAGTCTTGCCAAAAATTATCTAAAAACAGTTAAAATTATAGTGAAGATTATTTTTGAAGTGACCTTACTACGAAGGTCATTTCTCACAATTTCCTCTTAATTTTGTTTTCCCAATTAATCTTTTCCTATTGTCATTCTTTTTCTAAGGCCAAAGGTTGAGGAGTTTGGTATAAGATTCATATCAAAGTGACCATATGTTAAAAACTCAAAATTGAGCTTAGATTATCAATTTTTTATCATGATATATAATAAAAAAAAAACCTAAAGCAGCTCCAATATTTTGTTATAAGAATTTATATTGCATATAATTTCAATAGAATCACCCTTGATATTTTAGTGAGATATGAATTTTAGCAACTATAATTATACTTTTTCTTGCTTGTTTTTATTTCCCAATTTTGTTAGCAATATAAAGATAGCTAATCAGTTTATATTCTTAATTATATAATTTAATTATTCTCTATTAATGTCTAAAAATATATGTGCATTGATTAGGGATGAGCAAGGTTCCAATTAGGTTATCTGTGAACCACTCTAGACCAATGGGCTTGAGTCGATTTTATGGTGGTTTAGTAACTTGACCGGTGGTTCATAGTCCAAATTCTTTAGGATCTTATGATGACTTATGGTTCTAGATGTTAAGCATCAACTTATCCCGAAATGATAGATTGGCTTGTAGGATTAAGTTTTGAATTGATTTTAGAATAACTATCAATTTAAAAATATATACAAAAGAAAATAAATA
>NW_018397284.1:640024-640822 GCF_002168275.2 Theobroma umbraticum
GTAAGACTTCAACTCATAAAAAGAATGTATTTTTAAACCATTGAGTTAAAGAGTTAATTAAAATGTTTAAATCAAAGACTCACAATAATATAAAATTAAAGAAAACAAGCTACCAATAATATTCAATAAAACATTAAGACTTTAAAAATAATAGAACATAACAATAAACTAATCATAATGAGAATTGTAACATAGATGTATAAATTTTCTTATAGTTTTCATGAATTTGTAAATTTTTCTATTATAATTTACATTTATGATACTGCAATAGTATTGCCTTAATTATTATTTCTTAAAAAAGTATAAGATATAAAGTTGAACCAAGATCATACTAGACTATAGAGTTGATCCTAAGATTGGTTCTATAAAAAAAATGGATCAATCTGTGGTTCAAAAATTTTAGAGCCGACACTACATGAGTGATCCATGATCCCAACTCAAGACTGCCCAATAGAACCATGCTCACATAGCATTAATAAAATCATTTTGAAAAATAAAATTAAAATTTATATTTAATACAATTGCAACATATAACTTTTATAATAATTCGTAATTTGGCATCTTATCAATTGTAATGACTTAAAAAAAATTCTTAACGGATGATAAATTATGACTTAACCATGTATTAAGTATGAATTCTAAAACCAATAAGCATAAGGTACTTCCAATTTCAAGGAGGAGTAGGTTTGGTTTCAAGTGTCACATTCAACATGTAATACATTTGTAACATGATACACATGTATCCTACACGAACCAAATAAAACTAGACAAGCAAATCTCACCAATGTCTTGGACTCC
>NW_018397284.1:640832-641171 GCF_002168275.2 Theobroma umbraticum
AACTTTAGTCAAATAAAAGTCCATGTTCCAATGTTAGATCCAAAACACATGAGTAGTTGGACCCAATATGACCAAAGCAATAAAATCTTTGATTGTGAGCAGTTTCATGTGGAAGGGTATCCTCTTTGAACTTCTAAACCGAAGCAAACCAACTAAAACAATTTGAGTAAAGAATATTCAAGATCATTAACTAGTGAAATATACAAAATATTGAAGAAATCCGTATAATAACATTTTATGACTTTTTTTTTGTGTTTATGAATACAAAACGATATTATTGAGCTACTGACAAAGACTTAATATTTGAAACCATGTAACCACATTTCAAAATTCATTATC
>NW_018397284.1:641271-641491 GCF_002168275.2 Theobroma umbraticum
AGACTAATTATACTAATTCCCTCACCTTCTATAATATGTTGAACAAAAGCAAAATAATTAATAAAGTCATAATTTTTTGAAAATTTCACTTGACAAAATTTTACAAGAATTAACTATTATATGTGTCCTTTTTCTTAATTTCGAAGACATCAATGCATAATTTTTTTTTTGTTAAAAAATAGTATCGTATGAATACTAATTTTTAATCATGTGTTTTTCA
>NW_018397284.1:641501-641603 GCF_002168275.2 Theobroma umbraticum
TAAAATTATTCATTTGATTTATATGTCAACTTTGCAGATATGCTACAAGTTGACAAAAATTTGGGTTAAAATAACTTAATTAAGATCGATAAAATTTTGTTT
>NW_018397284.1:641613-641876 GCF_002168275.2 Theobroma umbraticum
ATTCCTCCAACATCTAATTTGATTTGATTTTAAAATTCGAGGACCGGAACTCGAATGACATTGTTTTGAACAGAAAAGAAAAAGTAATAACATATCCTCGAAAACAGACTAGGCCCATACCCAAAGAAAACAAGATATTAATGGACATGTGGCTTGTTTTGGGAGTTAAGGTATGATTAAACAAAAGAAAGGTTTTCCCTCCGTTTTTCTTCCTAGAAGATGGCCATCTAGTCATTTGTCTTTCCCAAAGTAAAGTTCCTTCT
>NW_018397284.1:641886-642010 GCF_002168275.2 Theobroma umbraticum
ATTTCACTCTCGTTTTCAGATTACCTAGAAATCATATGAGAATTTTTTTAGCTTTTCACTATTTTATCAATGTGTTATCAAGCAAACTCTAGACTGGTGTCAATAATTATGCAACAGTCTATGA
>NW_018397284.1:642445-642642 GCF_002168275.2 Theobroma umbraticum
TTTTTATTAACTGCTTATTTTTCTACATAAAGATTGATAAATTGGATTCGCCAATTTGATTCATTCACTTTAACTATAATCATTTTTAAAGTATTTAATCCAAGAATTTTGACTTTTTGTTAGGTTGTTTGAAGACGATTGCATCTATCTCAGTCAATTAATCAGCTTAAGACATCTTTTAACACATAATCTAGCCA
>NW_018397284.1:642652-642810 GCF_002168275.2 Theobroma umbraticum
GTGTAAAATATGTTTTAAATTATATAGATGGCACTATCATGTCAATAAGCTAACTCTTGTTTTAGAACTTTGCAAGTGCTATAAAGATTTTACACTATTAAAATTTTTTTAAGTACAAATTACAAATTAGAGAAAGACACCAATCTAAGTTCTCTATT
>NW_018397284.1:642830-643023 GCF_002168275.2 Theobroma umbraticum
CCATATTAGACCTATTAGTATTATTATTAAATAGGTTACATTAATTTTTCAAAATGAAACATGGATTCCATCCATACAACAAAATTACCGCCGAAAGTGAAGAATAATATGAATTTTCTATTGAAGCAGGAAGGAGAATCACTGGACTTATAAAGCTTAAGAGACATTAGAAATGTAGAAATTGAAGTTGGAA
>NW_018397284.1:643033-643287 GCF_002168275.2 Theobroma umbraticum
AAAGATTGTGTGAAAGCCCAAATTGAGGCAGTTCATGGAAACCATGACTTCTTACATAAATTGTAAGAGATCTTGGGGTTAGTGAAGCCATGGAAAGACTAGATAGATATGGGTTTATTGTTAATTGTTGTATGGACATGTCTTGGGGCTTGACTATGCTTTTGGTTTTAATTTTGGAGTTTTTTTTAAATGATCTTCGTTTATAAGACGTTTCTGAAAATAGGCATCTCCATAATTTTAATCGTTTTTAGCAA
>NW_018397284.1:643297-644494 GCF_002168275.2 Theobroma umbraticum
AATTTGGATAAAATTGTCCTTAATGAAACTGACCCATTCATTTGACTCTGCCTCTCAACTCGAAACCTATTGACAGGTCAAGTATGTTTATACGGTCCATAACTCTTTAGTTTTCATCGACAGACTGTACATCTCCTTAAAAGCAATTCTGTCAAAAGCATTCCTCTCCAATTCAACTTCCAAGCATTTTCGTAGCGGTAGGAGCATTTTGGAGTGGTTATTATTCGCATAAAGGTAGTTCACATATAGAGCAATGAGAGGAAGTTCACATTACGCAGAGAAAGGTATAATATTTTTTTTATTTTGAACCATATGGCAAAATGGTTATTCTTCATGTTTAGGGTTTAGGTTTTTGAGCATAAACCTATGCATATTGCTTGCTCATATTGACATTCTTGTTATTTGACATTGTTGAATATAAACATGAAAGTGGTATTGTTGGTGTTGTTAGGGTCAAAAGGTAACCGGGCATGCGTGGCTGGTTGATATGTATGTGTTATGACCTTTTTATAGGAATTAGGTTGAGGGTTTAGATATTGCGTGACTAAGGGCTTCTTTACATGTTATGCGTGATTGGATTTTGGCATGAGGTCTCTTAAGGTGTGCATGATTGCATTAGGGTTTAACATTATGTGAGTGTTTGATATGTGATTACGTAACATATTGATAGGTCATTACATGACAGCATGATTGGATTTTGGCACGGGCTTAGGGTGTGCACGATTGCATTAGGGATTAACATTGCATGACTGGTTGATAGGTCATTGCGTTACCCATTGATAAATCATTGCATGACAGAATGATTGGATTAAGGGATGGCATTACTTAGGTTCTACATGATTGCATAAGCGTTTAACATTGTGTGACTGATTATTAGGTCTTTACGTGAATGGTTTATAGGTTATTGCGTGAATATTGTTCAGGCATGGTGTCACTTAGTGTGTGAGAGATTCAATTAGTTGCTCTTAGCATTGCGTGACTTGGTTATAGATCATTGCGTGATTTAATGTTAGTAATTGTGTGACTAATTGAAAAGGCATTGCGTGACTGTTTTTGTATAAAATTGCACGAGTGTGATAACTGCACGAAATTTATCTATATGGCATTGCATGACCGACATTGGGTTCATTCTATATTATTTTAGGTCAACTGTAATGCTTTAATATGTATATATTGATTTACTTAATAATCCATGCT
>NW_018397284.1:644594-645207 GCF_002168275.2 Theobroma umbraticum
AAATTGTTTAATAAACAAATTATAGTATCCCTAATCCAATTAACCCACAACTCTAAAAATGTCAATCTTCATTTACTATGCTTGACTCAGCCAGAACCAATAACAACTGACATTTTTTTTCTCTAAGGTTCATGATGGAGAAACTCATCTCAAGATTGTTTCTTTTGGTCGCGCTTCTGTTGCCCGAACAACTATATCTGTTCTTTACATTGAAGATTCTCAACATTCTATATCCTCAATTCGAATGTCTACATTCTAGTAGCTTGGTTATTGAGTTTCTCATCAATCCTTACAAGCATATTATACATCACATCATTGGAAATAGAATCTAAAAAAACTCTAAATGGACCACTGAATGAAGTATCATGGGCAGGATGAACTGGGCTGCCTTTGACAAAGTTAAATAGCTTATCAACACTCAAGTCATATCCTCTTTTAGAAGCCATGAAATAGAGAGATTGCGAGGCCTGCGACTGGTCCAATCAATAAGATATCTATTGCTTCATATCCTTTTTTCCTTAACCATAGTCGATATGATGTTTCATATGGTAGGCTCGTCTCATCCCGTATGGCAACTTCTCTCATTCTGGTGATAATATATTTTACAATATTC
>NW_018397284.1:645217-645494 GCF_002168275.2 Theobroma umbraticum
GAGTTCCAATTGATTCCATCATCTGCAGATCCTCAACGTTAACATGTCTTAAACGACTGATCCTTCCCTGTAATATGGATGCTAGAAAATTATGTACCAGCCTAGCTAGTGCAAAATTCAAACGATGAACAGAACATGAATTTGTCATTTATGGTTGTTTTCTGCTTGTCACGTTAGCCCACATGGAGGACAGCTTATAAAATGAGAGAAGTTTATATTGTCCCTTTTTGTACTTCATTTTCAAGAGCTTCTCAATATCAAAAGCAATCACTATAAA
>NW_018397284.1:645504-645686 GCF_002168275.2 Theobroma umbraticum
TCCAAAAACACGTTCCAAACATATGAGTTAAAATCACTAAGATTTTCAAATTCATTTTCACTCTAGCATATGCTGGAGTAAAATTACTTAACAAGAGTTGGGCTATAATGCATATATGGAAAAGTACTTAGACCCTTAAGTTTAGCCATGTCGAAAAACGTATTTAAGTCACCCTCAAGGTG
>NW_018397284.1:645696-645898 GCF_002168275.2 Theobroma umbraticum
TTAAAGCTTTCCTAATCTGCCAATTTCCCACACGATATGATGCCATTCTCTGTTACACTATACCTAGCAACATGTGCATTGTTCCTAAATCGTGAGGACGATGACAGAGCATTACCTGGTTCAATGGAAAAACCAATTAATGCGACAGGCAGTTCAAGAGCTAGTTTCCATTTCTTCTTTGATCGTAGACTTGAGTATTCAT
>NW_018397284.1:646133-646366 GCF_002168275.2 Theobroma umbraticum
TTACAACTAGAGATAGGTTTAAGAGATTTTCGTTGAATTATGGGTTAAGGTTTAGGGTATTAAGGACACCAAGAGACAAAACAACACCGGTTTGAATAAATTTGGTTGCTTTTGGTATATTGCAAGGAATGTGATTGTTGGGAATATTACTTCGCGACGTTTGGTATAACAAGGGGAAGTGATGATTACAAGGAATGTAATTGCTAAGAAGATTACATTGTAGTGTTTGTTTT
>NW_018397284.1:646847-647556 GCF_002168275.2 Theobroma umbraticum
AATTTCCTAACTTTAGAAAATGAGTCGCAGACCTAAATGCACAAATGTGACTCAGAACAATGGTTTAGGTGGCTCTGCTTGTGCAAAAGCATCCTCAACCTCAGTAGTGAGTTCATTTTTGCAAAATTTCACTCATCCATTGCACGTTGAGAAATTCAATGATAATTTCACCAAACGCAAGGTAATGCCCAGAGATATAATTCACTTTGATTATTTAAAGTCTATTAATTTAGGCTAGACACATTACTTACAATTGAATAGGAAATAATTTGAGAATTTGGTCAAGATTTTTTACTTTAATGCAACACAAAAATATGCTGAGTTAGAAACAAGTCAGCTAGTGAACCATGATGATACGTTTGTCACCTACGTCATGGGACAATGGATCCTTGTTACTCGTGAGTTGATAGAACAAGTCCTTCACCTTACTTCCTTCTGAGAAGATCTCCGTTATGTCTTTGATAATGGTGACCTTTGGTTGACGTTTATCTACCTTCCACCAAATGAGAGCGGTAGTGTTAGTTGCATAAGGCTATGTTTCTTTGATCGAGTCTTGCATCTCATCACCACTCACATTATTCATCTTCACGGCTTGAACTAGTCGACTATCACCATAGAGGACCTTTGGTTCTTATTTATCATTAAATTAAACCATCGTATTGACCTTCCTAAATTCATCATGGATGACATGCTTCGAACCATTCAAGGT
>NW_018397284.1:647907-648243 GCF_002168275.2 Theobroma umbraticum
ATCTAAAAACAGTTAAAATTATGGTGAAGGTCATTTTTGAAATGACTTTACTACGAAGGTCATTTCTAACAATTTCCTCTTAATTTGGTTTTCCTAATTAATCTTTTCCCGTTGTCATTTTTTTCTAAGCCCAAAGGTTGAGGAGTTTGGTATAAGATTCATATCAAAGTGACCATTTTTTAAAAACTCAAAATTGAGCTTAGATCATCAATTTTTTTGTCATGATATATAATAAAGAAAAACCTAAAGCAGCTCCAATATTTTGTTATCAGAATTTATATCGCATATAATTTCAATAGAATCGCCCTTGATAATTTAGTGAGATATGAATTTTAA
>NW_018397284.1:648343-648478 GCF_002168275.2 Theobroma umbraticum
CAATTTCAAGGAGTAGGTTTGGTTTCAAGTGTCACATTCAACATGTAATACACTAGTAACATGGATACACATGTATCCTATACAAACCAAACAAGACTAGGCAAGCAAATCTCACCAATGTCTTGGACTCCCCCA
>NW_018397284.1:648488-648587 GCF_002168275.2 Theobroma umbraticum
TTAGTCAAATAAAAGTCCATGTTCCACTGTTTGATACAAAACACATGGGTAGTTGGACCCAATATGACCAAAGCAATAAAATCTTTGATTGTGAGCGGT
>NW_018397284.1:648597-649207 GCF_002168275.2 Theobroma umbraticum
AGGGTATCCTCTTTGAACTTCTAAACTGAAGCAAAACAACTAAAACAATTTGAGTAAAGAATATTCAAGATCATTAACTAATGGAATATACAAAATATTGAAGAAATCCATATAATAACATTTTATGACTTTTTTTGCTTATGAATACAAAAAGAAATTATTGAGCTACTGACAAAGACTTAATACCATGTAACCACATTTCAAAATTCATTATCAAAAGTTCAAAATAATATATTGTTTATAAGGTTCAAAATACATTACATTGAATATTTATTGTTGGTATTTAAAGTGTAGACCTTCAAAAATTTTCACAATGATATTTTAGCATTTATTTGTTTCATAATTCATTTCCATCAAATATTAAAAAATAATTTATTAAGTGATATATATTGAAAAGAATCCATTATTTAAAATAAAAAATTAATAATTATTGGATTCTTAACATCAATTGCTCATATGTAGTATACAAAACATACTTTTATATAATATACAGATAGAATAAAACACATCTTACCTTGATTTTAAAGTTCAAGTAATCTATTAATCTCACATTTTATTGAAGAAAAACCACACATTATCGGCTGATTGAATAATTTATTTATTTATTATT
>NW_018397284.1:649217-650263 GCF_002168275.2 Theobroma umbraticum
GTGTTTTAATAAAATATAAGATGTGTAGCATGTCTAGCTCAGTTAATAGAGCGCAAGGCTCTTAACCTTGTGGTCGTGGAGCCCCACGGTGGGCATTTATTGTAAAATTTGATTGCGCATTGAATATCATTAAAAGTTTGGACGAAAATAGTACTAGTTTATGAAACAATCACTTCTATTCTAGTTTCAAGTATCTTTATACTTCACTCTGTGAGATCGATTACTTACTTTTCAAATAAGGTACATAGAATGCACCAATCTCTAAGTATCATTGATGTCCAGTCTTAATGATACATCGACCGGGAACATTTAGAGATTATGCTTTGATGCATAGGGATCTCAAAATTGTAATCCATTACAATTCCCTTTCGAGGCATATTAATTTCATAGACTTCATCCAATGGACATATAACCGATACATATGCCTTAATTTTAAATAATTGTATCGACACATTTCGATAATGTATCGATACATTTTGGGCAGAATGGTCTTAGGTGCTCTCTACTTCAATTGTATCGATACATTGAGGTAATGTATCAATACAATTTCATCTTTCTAAGAACGTATCGATACATATTCTAATGCATTGATACATTTTGCCCAAAGTGCACCTTTCGTACACCCAAACTCCTAAAAATCTGAACCTAACACCCCAAAATCATTTTCGTCTTAATCTTGTACCTTAAATAACTTATATAATTCAAAATCCACATACATATGTCCTCAAACGTGCATCAAATTAAATCAAATTCTCTATTTATAGGATTAGTTCATTATTTTTATAAATATTTACCTTAATCGCATGCTTAGATATTAAAGTGCCAAACATCTACACAATTTCATTAAATATCTTAATTTACACCCACGTTCATAATCATTTATCTCCAGACATTATCATATTCATTAGAACTTAAATAACTTCTCAAATCACTTGGCCAACATCACATATAGGCCATATAAAAAAGATCAAGGGTGTTACAACTCATATAAGTTGAGTCTATTAAATGATCCAACATGAATGATTGGATAATAATCTCTATTCAAT
>NW_018397284.1:650273-651567 GCF_002168275.2 Theobroma umbraticum
CAAAATAGTTGAATACATTGAATAAGATAAACATATTTTGTGCAAATCATCATGTTAGTGAGAGTAAGATAAGTTACTCATTAAAAGTGAATAAGATACATTTGCCAGTCTAAGAAAAACAAAACGAGACTAAAGAGTCAAAGTCTAAAAAGGGACTCAACAAAAGAATGTAGGATGACATGTTAAAGGCATTTAACATAGAGAGAATCCCAAATGTTAAAAGTGACATAAAGTCATGATTGAGCAATTGTATTGGAATGATTCTAAAATAAGAGATAACTACATGATTATATCTATAATCGAATACAAACCTTTTGTTTAAGCTACAAAAAGAGATATTTGGATCATTGGTTTAATAAACCAGTAAATAATTTTGAGTTGTTAGAGTAACAACAAGAGCCATAATAATGCAATCAAGGTCTTATTGTGATCTAACTTAGTATTTCAATTATGACAATAAAGATTGTCAAACACATAAATTAACATATTCTCAAATATTTTAATTTGAGTTATCTTAGTATAGGCATAGTTACTAAGCGAAAGAGTTTGGTATTGGATACGTTAGCAATTAGCTCAAGTGCAAGTAAGAGATTGTTGGTATATGCCCTAGAGTCGATTGGATTGATTAAGGGATATATTGTCATTTAATGCATACTTAATAACATAACAATATGTTATAGAGGTTTTCATTCATGTTAGTGCAATAATAAGGAGTTATTAAGTATTAATTGGATGAAACTCATGGAACATAAAGGCCTTCCAAGGGAATAGTAAAGTTATTACAATTATAAGATGACTATGCATTAAAGCTATGTTCCTAAAATTGTTCTTAGTCATTGTATTGTCAAGACAAGGCATTAACAATGCTCAAAGATTGGTACATGTTAACCCTCCTTGAGAAGTAAACAATCGATCTCATAGATTGAAGTATATGGGATACTTGATGATAACGTGTTGGTGCTTGTTAAAGAACAAGTTCACTGAACATGACCTATTATGAGAACTCCATTTGATATTTTACTGAAGTGTCTATGGAATATGATCTCATGTGACAATCGTGTAACTAGTCCTCGAACTTGAGATACCAGGTCATCTTGTGTAGGGAATGACATACTATGATTTCGCATTTACGGGTCTAGAGGCGACTAGATACCTAAATAAGGTGTTTTTGGATATGTCATGAAGTATGCGAAGGTGAATAAGCGATCAGGAGAGAATTCATCATCCCAAGTGATATGAGAAGATGTATCTAACTTTTTCTCAATTCTTGATTAACATGTATAAAGTCTTTGGC
>NW_018397284.1:651577-674660 GCF_002168275.2 Theobroma umbraticum
TGAATTTGAGGAAAGTTAGTTTCCTAAATTCATAAAGGTAGTCATGAATTATAGAACTAATATGGAATGTCATAAGTAGACACTGAGCCATACTTAATGACATATCTGGGATATATGATGAAAGGACCTATTGCACTAAGACGCTTATCATTGAAAAGTGATAACTCTATTATATAGAGTTATTTTGACTCATTTTTGGTGAGCTTAAGTAGCTAGATCTTTGAGATTTTATGCTGAATTTTAGCATTATAGGTGTTTTTTTTAGTTTAAGTTTGATTATTTGTTAAGTGATTAATTTAAGTTATTTTAGTTAAATTTTAGGTTATTTTATTTTAAATTACTTTAAGAGTAGTTATTGTTAATTTCTCCTATGGCTTTTGTAGGAAATGATGAAAAAGACTCATTCGATGAAAATCAGTGCAAGTATGGTGATAGCTTCATTCGTATATGTTTCAATATTTTGACCATATCTCTTTCTAAAAAACTCCAAATGAGGTGATTCTTTGACAATCAAATTATAAGAAGAAGGGAAACAATTTTTATGTTCACCAATTGGCCCAGTTATGATTGGATCATGGTCAAAACATTTGTCAATTCGGACCACTGCAGCAGGATGTAAAGACTGAACATGATGCAGTATTTGGAGCAAATCTTTCAATCCAGAAGTCCAATTGATGTGATTTTTATCCATTGGAGTTAGAGAGCAGGGATAAACTTTTATGTTTACTACTTTGCCCAGTTCTTAACATATCAGGGTGAAACTCATGTTTGAAGTTGTAGACTGCCACAGTGCTGGGAGAACAAGGCTGACGCGTTGATGAAAGGAAGCACACATACAAAATTCCAGAGAGCTCAGCGCTGCAGCGCTGCAGCGCTGGAAGTAGCGCCGCAGCGCTGCGCGACTTCCCTAAAAAATATAAGGACATTAACGAAATTTCGCAAAATTAGGTTATTTGGAGCCTATTTAAGGAGACTTTTTCAGAGATTTTTGGAGGCAGCAAGAGAGGCAGCAAGAGAGGCAGCAAAGGAGGCAGCAAGAAACTATTCTGGAGATTTTGAGCCAAGAACAAAGCAAGGAAACAAGAGATTGGGAGAGAATCAAGATCATAATCTCTTAACTATTAGTTTTCTCTCTTACCTTTGTGTTTTTTTTTCTATTTTCTTTGACTTGGATTCATGGCTAAATTTCTTTGGATATTGTCTTTATTAGATATTATGACTAATTTATTTTTCTAGGTTGCAATTGAACTCACTGTAATCTAGATTTTTAATCACTTTCTTGCTTTTTTCAATGGATTTGAATTGTTTATTCCAATTTGTTCTTAATGCTTTTTATTGCATGGCCACAATTAAATTGATCTAAACCTAAACAAACTTGGGAAAGGGAGTTAGTGTACTAAAATTGGGATAGCATATGATCTATATAAGTGATTTGCGTATAGGATAGGGATATACCTATAGGCCATATGTAGCCAAATTAGAGCCTGAACTTAATGAGTTTGTTTTAATTTCATTCACATAGGGATATAGTGTTTTGGTATAAATAGATATTTTTATAAGATGAGTTGGGAGACCCTTATAATAATTTAGGACTCTAGGTTAGCAATTCAACCATTGAGATAAGTTAAGAGGGTAAGATTTAGATGAAGTGTGAGGGATTGTTATCCTAGGCTTGTTTGATTTGATATTTATTTGAGTATTTATTATTTTGATTTTCTTAATTTAATTCTGCTATAACTTAGTTTGATTTGATTTATTTTTTATTGTTTGGATAAGATTAATTTGCAATAATTTTAGTACTTAGTAAACTTTTAGATCAATTCCCTGTGGATCGATACTCTACTTGTTATACACTTATCTTATTCGTATATCGTGTTTTACTTGCGTGGTAGAATTTTAACTGACAAAAAGCTTTGTTAAATTCTTTAATTGACTCTCTAACATTTGGGTGGTCATGATGTATTGGTATATGCCGCTCATGATCTATAAGTATAAATCAATTATCAAATTGATATTTGATTAGGATTTATATTTATTGTCAACATGTTAGAAGCCTAATAGGTCATGCATATTAAGTGTCATGATTGAGATTAAATAAGAATAATCAATTAAGTTGGACTTAATTAGAATAGATCAAAATAAAGTAGGAAATTAATTAAGTTTACAAGGACTTAGTTGAAATAAAATACAACTATAGTATCAATGGTTACAACTTAGTTTGGCTATATAAATATGTTATGTTAGCTTAAAACTTGAAGCTTCCAAGTACTTCTTAACCATTTCATAAAAATGAGAAAAAGAAAAATAGTTCTCTCTCTGATAGAAATAAAATTTGGCAATAACTTTTAGTTTTTTTGTGGTAGAAACAAAAACTTGCCAGCACAAGTAAAATCTTATCTTTGAGAAGGTCTTATTTAGTCACAGTGTGGATTACCGTTAGAGCCTAAACACTTGGGTGACTAAAGAATTGACAAATCCTAAAAATGAAGAAGCAAAGATTCGACTGTAGAAGTTTATATTGTCTTATTCTTTTTTCGGGTTACTTGCTTCATCACAAGCCTTTTGGATTTGATTGGCTCTTGATTACAATATCGAGAATAAAGTATGAGACTTAAACTTATGAATGTTTATCATTTTTAAAAATTACATGAAAACATAAACATTGATCTTGTAGGATTTGACCATATCTCTGATTAAATGGTAGTTTATTTTTTCAGCTGCGTTATATTTTTAATTTCATGTTTGAACAAGAGGTCAATTCTCAGCAAAAGATATTCCATTGATTGATGTTTTACTGTCGTTGACTTAACAAAGGTTACCTTTGCTTGATTAATTGATTGAAGCTCTCAAATGCAATGGGTCTCAAACCTTTTGATTGCCTCAGGGAGCCTTATTCCTACTGAAGAATTATTTTTACAACCTTTTTTGTAAAATTAGCATAAAATGTACTTCAAAGTAAGATATGAGATTTTGGAATCTAGTTAGGCCAATTCTTTCCTCGTCCCTTTAATGCTCAATCCTAGTTGAAACTCTAACCTCCAAGCATGGTTGGGAATGGCAAAAGAAATCTTCAAGAAGTAACTCAATCTTTTACGCCTAGCAAACCATAGCTCGTTAGTGTCCCTCATTTAGTTTCCTTTGAATGATAACTTTAAAGGTAAAATACTTCCATTCTCCAAAATTTTATTCGAAATTTCAAATAAGGACATTAATTTTTTGAAATGGACACTTCGTTCATAAAAAATATCTTTTGCTAGACATATAAGTCCAATTGTTAATCAACTGTTAGTGTTTATATTAGTTTGATGATGTGACAATATAGAAAAAAGATAATTTTATCTTTTATTAATTTTAAAAATTACTATTATATAATTTTTATTAATTTTTAAAAAATAGAAGAGCACTTGAATTTTTTTCAAAAAAAGTATATAATAATAATTTTTTTAATTAATAAAGAAAAATAGCATTTTAGTCCTTTTATATCCTCCATTAATAGTATTTACACTTTTGAGGTGAAATGTTCATTTTACAAACTAATAGATTCGTTTAAAATTTTGATTAAAGCTTAAAGGGTGAAGATGTTTTATCTTAACTTTAAAGTATGCAGTTAAGAACTCAAGGTAATCTTGACAGTGCTAATGTTCCATAGTAAATTTTTGCTCTAGCAATAGCCTTCCTTGATAGGCAGTCTCAGTGGCGTGCATTCAGCTCTAGTACATCCAATGTTAAATTTCCAACAATAACTTTACAAAGAAAGTCAAGGCATTTATGAAGTATCGAAGTGTCGTATAGAATAGATATCCAAGCAAGCAAGTAGCAAGAGGCCCTGGGCTCAGGCCTTTTTCGTAATTTAATCACACAAGTTATTATAATATTCATTCACACAATTTAATCTAATTATTTATAACAAAGATCATAATTTAGATCGTACAATACTTCTCGTTTACATTTATTTTAATGATTGTGTATAAGCATAAAGGCTCTTTGTTCATTTCGTCTTCCATCACATGTTGTCTTCTACATTTTCTATCTTAAGGACTTTGTTTTGGGCGTTTTATAGGCTTTCCTCCATGAATTCCATATCCCCATCCATGTGCCAATGCAGTTCCTAGTTGTACCAATACATTCTTGAAATCCTTAATTTATTTGGGATTATTTTATTTTGAATTTTAAAGATAAATTTGTTGGGAATGTTTGCAATGCGTATATATTATTACTTGATCACAAAATGTCATCTCATGTGAAGATAAAACTACAAAAATCTTTCAAAATAAATAATTTTAAATTTTTTGTATTTATTCTTTACTATTTCAAAGTTTTAAATTTATTTATTATCAAGATGACAATATTATTTAATTTACTAATAGTCATTCATCAAATATAAACCCGTAAGTAAAAGCCAGCGTCTGATCACGAACAAGTCTAAAGTACTCTAACAAAAGGGCAACTAGAAAAGAAGCACCAAGAGATAAGATCATATTCCTCCCAAGTTCCAGCAATTTCCTCTGCTGCGTTAGGATGTTGGATTGGAGCCGGAAACAACATCGCAACTCGTAAAACTTTTGCATAACTCAAAAATACAATAAAAGCCAGCGTCTGAACACGAACAATAGTAACCCAGAAAAGCACTACCCCAACACCACTGGCAGCAGTGGACGTCCCCTCTATCACGTTGCACATCAGCAAAGCACAACAAGAATGGGTTTTTCTTCTTTTTTTTTTTTTTATATATATATTTTTCTCCCTTGCAGTCGGCTCTTTCATCTTCTCTCTAAAAATGGAAAATTCTCAATTTTGAAATTGGTCGAGATTTCGAAATTTTGTAATTTTCTTTCTAGATTTTTTTTGTTTGTTTTTTAGCTTTGGATTGAAATCAAAGTCTAGAAATAAAACTGAAACTGCAAGTGCTCTCTTCCCTCCCCTTTTTCTTCCTTTTAAAAGATTTCACCAAATCAAGTTTTCTCCCTTGCATGAAACATCTCAATCATGTAGATTTCGGCGTGGGTTCTGAACAAAATAGAAGAAAAAACCATCCCATCAGTCCAATCTAATTGAAGTCAACAAAAATTACACTCACAAGAAGTTCATGGTCTCTAGGAAGGACTAAAAAAGCTTAATGGGTTGAAAGCATGAAATGGTTTAGACCCATTCTTTCCTTCTTTAAAAAAACAAATGCAAGTAAGAAAAAGAAATGCCCAGCGTGGGAAAGAATTAAAAAGAAATTGAAAGGTTAAACAGGTTAAACAAGAGCATAAAGATAATAACAGAAAAAAAAATAGTAAAAAGGCCAAAGAGATTGAAGAAGAACAGACAGGAAAAATAAAATAAAATAAAAGTCTAAGTGGTTGAACGAGAGAAGACAAGGAAAAAAATAAATAAAAGGTCTTGGCGGATGCAAACTATTTATTTGAGGCGTATTTTAATCATTTTGTAAAATTTAACGAATTATTTATTTTTAATATTAGTAGACTTATATAAAATAATGAACAAAACTTAAAAAATGTAAAAACATTTTACCGAAAACTCTTCTTAGATATATGTCAATTTGTGTTTCTGGCTTGATATTTTTAATTTTAATATATTTAATTAAGTGATACTCTTCAAAGATTGCATTGGGAATATTGGCATGAAATCTATTCTCTGATTTTATTAGAACAGCAAAGTTGTTTTAGCAATGCAACAAGGGTCATTCCGATTTGTTGAACGAATACATGATGCCAACTTGTGCTGTCAGCCACCAACCCGAACAACCAATGAAAAACAAGCACATGGCCAAAATTTATTCTACCACAGGATGAGGCCTAGAACATAATTAGTCAATATACCAGTGTTTTGATGTGCCAGTCATTGCTTGGGCATGCATAGTCCCCAGCACAAAACCACTACTAGATTTCCTACTGTGCTCAGGCAGCTCTACTTTGCATATGTCCAGAAAACAATTGTATACATGGAAAATGGAAATCAACACCACTTACTCAGACAGCTAACTGTAATATTAATAATAATCTCTAGATAGTAATCAAAAGGTTCAAAATAGGCTGGACCAAATACTTATATGGTACATAATCTGGTTTGCTTTTTAATTACATCAGCAAACAACTTTTCCAGTAAAGAAATATTCTTTCACGGTAAAAGCTTTACCAAAGGGAGATGCTGCACATCAACAGGTTCCACAGAACAGAAGCAATTTCCCCACTTCCAAAAATAATATTTTCGCAATTCCCTTTGACTCCTTGTATCACTGTAAGATAGTAGACAACGTCATATTTATACAGATAATAATCTAAAAGGTTAAATAAAACATAAATGCAAAGCTGTAATAAAATGTTCGCCTCCTTCAGCAAACGGCATATGAAGGTGAGCCATACCTTCATCATTGATGAACATTCTTTGTTCTGATAATTCTCATCTACTTCTTTCATCATCATCAGCGGCAATGAATATGCCAAACCAAGTGAGCTTCTCCAACCTTTGCCAAAGATACAAGAAGCTCCAAGATAAACCGAGGGTGGTCGAGAGGATCAACACGCCTATCAATCAAAATATTGTAGCAAGCCAGTTCACCCCGGTTCTCTGTGCCTGCACTCCTGCCAGCTGAGATAACTTGCGACTGCATTGATCCAACATATTTCAAATCAATTTTCAGCCAGCAGGGTGCAGGCATGGCCCAAGCCCCTCACCGGGGCCGGGCTAATCCAAAACTAGCATCAGGTTGCTGTTGATGAGACTGTATAAAGGCAATGATTCAAAGATCAAAATCAGAAATGGGAACTCAAAAGACAACCTATTACCCGTAGGCACAAATCTCTGTTTTTCAATTATTTTTCCCATTTTATCCCCCAACCCCCTCTTTAATGCAAAAGATGATGAAGGAACTAGGTATACCAGAATAAGAAACAAGGCACTCTAGCCTTCACGAAATATTACTAGGTCAACATATATCTTCTGCTTTTAATCTCAGACAAGTTTATTCATTCCTGTATTTGTGCTTCTTGTCTTTCACTGCTTTTTCAATTGTGCGTGCAATTTTCGCAGTTGATTGTTATAAGCAGAGATTTGCCAGCATCTTCAAAGCCAAGTAGCAATAGGAACCTTGGGATTAGACCTAAATGCCACCTTATAATATCTGATACTCCCTCCAACACATAATGTTAGTTCAACTATGCACAAATTTTGAGGAAAGCATTTGACTTAAAAATAGATTGCTCTCATTGGTCTACCTTTTGTCTTTGAGTGGAAAATGGGAATGTATAATAAAGATTAAAAAAAAAGAACAAAACCAAAAAGGGTAAGGGGAGGAGAGGTGGGATATTGGAGAGACAACATTTAATTAGTGTACTTACTCAACGACAATTATAATTTTATAATGACTTGAATTTAATCTATTGTCTATTGTAATCTTCCAATTTTCATTCTTATAAAACCTAGCAGCAGAATATTTGCCGTTCTCTTGCTGCAATTGATGATGAAAAGAATAAGATATTTTAGTCTCTTTGAAAATGGAACCCCCCACATTAACATGGTGAAGGATTTACTTAAGAAAGTGACAATGATAAAGACGCATCACAAGAAGGAATATAAGCGGTAACTATTTTACTAATTTTAGGAAAGAAAATCATAACGTTGCTATACCTGCGAAAAAGGCTGGTGAACATGCTCATGAGGGTGGATGAAAGGCATTCCAGGACGCTGACAAGGATACTGAGAAGAATGCAAATATATGGCAGATGTGGAGTGTGCACCAACATGATTTGGATTAAAAGGCGGCATCATTGTTTCTGGATGACCATAACTAATTCCTGTAGCAGTTGATGGTGCTGCCCATGGCCCAGGTACATGTGGGAGAGCCCGAGGTTGGTGCTCAGTAGATATCTGTGGCCTGTGAGTAGTTCCAAGTTGTGGAAACTCAGTATTGTAGTTAATTGTAGGGGTGTACATAGGCTGCATTGTGTATGGTCCACTATTGAACCCAAACCCAGGATCAAATCTTTGCAAGTACCTGGAGGAAAACAATCACTATATAAACTTTTTGCCCAATGAAAAAATGGCATTTGCAGTATCTTTTTTCTTTTATACCAAACGCAGCATTTGCAATACTAACGTAGCATATACTAATTATGAAATAAAAAGGTAATACAATTGCAATAGGTCAATCCAGCATTTATATTTGCAGCATGTGGAATTGATAAATATTTAATATTGTTAAAAAGACTATTATACAAAATTCTCTCTTTCTATCCTCAATTTACTATCAAACAAAGTATTTCTACCACGTAAGACAATGAAAAACAAAGAACACGGACCATTATATTGTTACAAGAAACTTACAGTCTGAAATTATTAGCTAGTAACACTATCACACGACATTGAGGAGCCAGCCATTAATAGGTTCCATACTGTTGACTAAACCCTATTCATTCCCTCGTTTACACTTCCCACTCAAGTTTTTGCATATGTTCTCTCAAATCTAATATTTTAACAGGCCTTGCAGTTGCAGGCAATTTCTCTTCTCAAAAGATTTCCAATTTCTAGCAAATTAAGAAGTTAAATAGCTATATGTATAGGTTGATTAGTACATTTCAATCACTGTCAAGTTGTCATTCTTCCATTCAAGATACACTTAACTCTAATAGTTAACCTCATAAGTTTTCACTGTTTTCCCATGAATAAAACATATTTGAGAAGTTGAGTAGCAATTTGATGGTGGCCGCCATAACAAGGGGCTTAATTTAATATACTGGTAAAGAAAATGTGTAGGTGGTGGTAAATATTTTTCAGTTCTTTCCCCTTAAGCCAATGTGAAGTTTTCTTCAACCAATTATCTCAAAATTTTCTAATTAATGGATGTCTAATTTTTATTTAAATGGTAAATTACTCTTTCCATTCCTTTTCAAAGAAAATAAATATACTAGTACAGCCAAAAAATTCATATATGAAAAAGAATATCAGAAAAGAAATGATTAATAATGAAACAAAGGAGAATTGACAAAGAAAGAAATGAGGAAAAGTTATGAAAGATCAAGAAAATAAAGATATTTGAACCATACAGATCAAAATCAACAACGTAGATCAGACAGAACAAACCAAATGAATAGTCACTAATTAAATGATAAGGTGAGACTCCTTGTCATCCCTCAAAGCAATCATAGACTCATTCACTCTTAATTGAAACAGTAAAGACATAAAAGTTGTTCTAAAACCTTGTTTTCTGACAATAAAATAATTAATTCCTTCCAAGTTCCAAACTAACTATATACCTTTAAACATTAACTTAAATGAACTTTAGCAAAAAGTTTGAAAACCCGGAAATAAATCAGAAAATCTAATACCCAGCAGGAAACTAAAAAATTAAAACAAAGGGCATACCTGTCATAACTCCTGTCATAATCAGGGTCCTTGCGGTCAGTTTCACGGTCCCGAAAGATTGCCACCCTATTATTTGGTTTGCTCCTAGCAATTGGCTCCTTTTCTGTCCTACTTCTAGCCAACCTACTACTACTTGTAGAGGATTCGATCAAACCCCTACTAGAATTTATGTCAGAAACCACTGAAACAGGTTTCTCTTCCATCTTTGGCATCCCTGAGGAACCATAGTAGGAAACATCCTGCAACCTCAGTTCATTTTCTGGTTTTCCGCCAGAACCACTGCTAGAGCTATTAGAGTTAAATATCCTCGCTCGAGCTCGGTTATACTCCTCTTTTCTTTCTTCCACACTTTTGCTGTTGTTTGTCTTCAAAGAATTTGAATTTGAATAGCTGGAAACCTGAGACCTTTTCTGCGGCCTCTGTTTAATTGCCACCTTTACAACACCAGGGTCTTCTGATGGTAAATTCACAGGGATGTCTGCCAATCGAATAGGAGGAAGCCTACATTCAGAAGTCTTGCGGACAATGATTCTAAAACCAGAACCATCAGGCAAATTATTGTCTAATAAAACCATTGACTGCAGTGAATAATGCTGCGCCACACGATGTGCAGCCAACCGCAAATATGACGTAGGCAGCTGCTGGAACTCTAGTTGCTGCTGAGTAGGATCACGGATAAATTTTTCAACATCTTGCTCCATCCTCAGGACTGAATAAAAGAAATATAGAATCTTCATTTTACAAGTAAGACAATAGTCTTTTTCATAAACATAACTGGTTTTTTCATAAACAAAAACAATTGCAAAATGATAATCATCAACTTCACAAGTTAACATTAAGAAGAAAACAAAAGGGCATACTTCTGAAAATGCCAGAAGAAGCACACAACAGAAACAGAATGCAACCCTAAAATATACTCTTTCTACCACAGGATACAACCCTAAAATATCCATCATCTTAGTACACCAAGAAAGTAACCCCTGTTCTATTTAAAACAATAAAACCAGAAAAAGTATAAGACTTGCAAAAATTTTAAGCAAGAGAAACTTTTTATAGGAAAACTTTGTTATCATCCTTGCTCGTAAAACTAGACCCTTAAACAAACAGCCAGTTTGTCCAAAAGAAAGGAAATTATGGAAGGCTGATGCAAGGGGATACTTTTAGTAGATTGTTAACCATTAACTTGACGTTTTTTGCCCTTTTTGGGGGGTTGGACATTTGAAACCCCAAGACAGGTCTTTAATGGAGTTAGGTCCATTAGCTACATGGTCTTTCACTTTTTTTCAGCTTTTCCTTCCAAAGAGTGGATATATCCTAATTGGCCTTACCAGCTGAAAAGGTCCTTTTTTCTTCAAACAAAAATAATAACTTATAGCTGATTCAATAGAGCGCACAGTAAAATTCTTATCACACCAGGATCTTGGAACCATGACAATTTGATAATAAAATAAGTATTTTGGTAATGTCCGTATGTTGTGATTATAAACTTGGAATTATAACACGTTATTACTATTTTTTGCCTGAAAAGTAGAAAATGAAATCAGAAATAATCTTCCCTTGACTACACATAAGGACTATTTCATAATCACCTATATAGCCTTCATTATCAAGAATGATGTCCAACACTTTCATCCCTCAATTTTAATTGCCTCAAATCCTGGATCAAAAACCGTACAAACATGCTCAAAAAAAATTTCCTTCACACCAGAAAAAAAGGGGGGGTAGGGAACTCAATTACTAGCCATCCCTGAATGTTATGTGAACTTCCTAAAAATAATTCTTTCCATTAAAACAATAATAAAGAAATCATGAAGCCTTCAATGAAACTGGCTATCTTATAAAGAAAATTGACTACGATCAAAACATTTGGTCATTAGAATATAATGAGTTACGACAAGGTCACTGGCAATGTTAGCATTCAACTGCACCATACGAAGTTAAGCAGTCCTTGGTAACTGAACATAACAAGCAAAGCTTTAGCATTTGCAATTTAGGATATCAAATACCCAGCGAGCGTGCAGCAAAAACATGATTAGTTATAAGAAAAGTACAATTCTTTTCTTTCCTTTTTCTTTTAGATGAAAGGTAGTTCCCAAATTCTAGAATAAGGCCCACAAGCAGCGCATTGGTTCAGACACAGGGCGAGAACATAGCAAAAGTCAGGTCAAGAAGACACCCTAAGCAAGCAGCAGGAATATAAGCGAAAATACAGACATCTAAATTCCTTGTTCCAAACAAGAGGCCTAAATCCAAAAACCCTAATTAATTATTTGCATAGAGAAAGGAGACTTACTGGAAAGGCGCTCGCGGGGGTTTTGGATAGCCTCGCGGAGAAACTGATCAACCTGGTTAATGGCATCCTCGGCGATCACCTTCTCAGCCGAAGAAGCAGAAGCTGAAGCTGAAGAAGAAGTAGCATCAGGCAATTCTGGTTTGGGTTCCTTGTTAGAAGAGAGCATCAATCGGCTCATGGTGGCGTCCAAATCGGCCACCTCCACGACTCCGGAGCCCCAAGATCCTCCACCACAGAGCCGTCCATGGTGGAAAGAACACCCCAATTTACCTTGAGCGTGCTCTATATCAATCAAAAAGAAGAAGACAGAGCTAGTGTTTGCGACGAGAGGAACCAGTGAGGGAGAGAGATAACTCAAATTTCATGTGAAACTTTGTTTTTTCGATAATAGGAACAGGGTTAGCGTTAGGGTTAGGGTTAGGGTTTGGGTTTGGGGAATTGAGATTGGAGAGACTGCGCGCAAGCGAAAGAGGGAGACGATGATCTATTATTATCCATCGATTACTGCTCCTCCTACTTATATTAAAAAAATTTTACTATTAGAGTGCAAAAGGGAGAAGGAGAGCGAGAAAGCGAGCTGGGATAGGATTGCGAGATTTGACGAGGAGTTTGATTGATTTGTTACAGAGGGCGTGCTTCATATTCTGTCCCTCGTGTCAGCGTTTTCCTATTGCAAGTTACACCTACCTATCTTTTATATTTTATAAAAAAATGCAAAACTAATATTTGTTTAATCTGATAATTCATATTTTCTTATCTTAAATATATTAAATACGATTAAATACAAAACATATTAAGATTAAATACAAGCAAGATTCAAAAAATAATCATGCTTTAAATCTGAAATATGTACGTATTAAATAACCGTATAATATGATACAATATATTAACACGTTTATTAAACGTGTCAATATAAGATACGACACAATTAATAATAAGTTTAACACAATTAAATAAAAAATAATTATAATTAAATATAATTTTATTATTTAAATTAAAATCAATAATTATAAAAAAAAGTATAATAAAATAAAATAATAATAATATCAAATACAATAAAATTTAACATAAATAACATATATAAATTTCATTATCATGTAATATGATAAAACCCTTTGTTAACATTTAACTTTAAAATACTAATAATATCAAAAATTAATCATAATTTTCATCGATAATTAAATACATATCACTAACCACATCATCAACTATGAACAATTCCAAACACTCAAATCAAAATTTTTTAAACAAGATTAAAATAATCTTAGATTATTAATTTTTAATAAGTTAATAAACGTGTCGCATGTACACATTTAAACATAATGACATAATTGATATAATTAATTAAACGTGTTTAAACGTGTTACTACTTTTCGTGCCTCAACGTGTCAAACACGATTAGATATAAAACAAGTTAAGACTAAATCTAAACTTGTTTAACCCTGTGTCTTGTTAACGTGTTGTGTCTAAAATTAATCGATCTTATTTTGTTTAAGTAAAATAATAAAAGAACTTAATGCACCCTAATTAAAATTAATCAACAAACTTTATCCAAGCTTTGGTTTGTAAGTGGAATACAACATGAATCAATTAATTATTTTGTAAAAATAAAATGAAATGAAATGAAATAAGAAGAACTATTAAGTAGTTCAGTTTATAATAAAATATATATTCTTGTATTATTTCAATTTTTGATTCATATAAATAATTTTGGAAAATAATTCGGATAATTAAACAGAAAATTATTACTTACTATAATTTACAATTTTTAATATAAAATATTAATTTTTAATAGTTTATTAAAAATATTAATAATTAAACTATTAAAAATTAATATTTTATATTAAAAATTTATTTGATTAACTATTTTATTCTATTTTATTTTTTTCTCTATTTTTAGTTTTTTAAATGCTAAAATATTAAAAATTTTAATTTATTTAAAAGTGTGAATAATTTAAAATTTAAATTGATTTTTAATTCAAAAAAATTAATTTGTAGAATTTATTTAAAAATTTATAATTTAAATCTTTATAGTTTTTACTAATTTATGAATTACTTATAATTATTTTATTAATAATGTAGTTTTATAATTTATAATTTATAATTAAAATATTAGTATTTAATTATTTTTAATAATTTAATAATATTTTAATAATTTTATAATAAAAATATTAATATTTTTATGATCATTTAAAATATTATTTTTTATAATTTTAAATAGTAATTTGACAAAATACCTAGCGATATTTTTCTAAAAAAAATTTTAGCCCATTACAACTCATATCGAATAGTTGATACTAAGGAGGTTAATATTTGTTATTTCATTTTTTAAAATTGACCATTCTTTGATAATCATCATTTCTTATTCAGAATGAAGCAAATGGAAGCATGTGAATTGAGCAAAAATAGAACAAGCTGTCATTCCTGTTAAACAAATGTGTCCCTAAGGCAAATATCGATTTTAAAAAATAATACTATAAAACAATACTTTGAGCAGGAAATTAAATTGTATTTTCAGTTACTTAAATTTATTGTTCATATTACATTTCCTTACTCATGCTAGATAGTATTGTTTTTTCCTTCCAAGAAATATTCATTAAAATTTTAATTTTATTAGTTTTAATTACTTGCAACTTAATGATACATATTATAAGAATCAAGAATTGCTATATGATTCATCAAATGCACTCATCATCTATATTTAAAAACTTGTACATTTTTGGAAGAATTTTGAATATTGATTAAAAAATTATTTTTATTTGTTATTTTTTTGAATATATATATGATTTTGAATTATTATATAATTAGAAAAGCACCTCAGCATACATAGTAGGTTTGTGTAATTTTATTAACAGTTGTTGTCAAAAATTGAACATAAAAATTGAAATTAATCCAGATATAAGTATCTGTGTTGTGAGAGTGATTCTCTTGACAAAAATTTGTTTGACATAGGCTGTTAAAAAGCAGTTGGTTAATAGGCATCCAATGCTGAAACATTAAAAAAGAGTTATTTTTTTTTCAATTTTTTTTTAAATACATAAATAATATCCAAAAATATGATAAATAGGAATAAATTAAAACTTTAATTCTATTATTCTAAGTTAATATAAATGTGAGAATCAAATGAAAGAGAGCAAATAGATTATCAAGGTCAACATATAATCTCATGATGATAATATGCAACTTTTCAATGATAGAATACACAACAATGCATCTGCAAAGTATAAAAACTATATTTGCTAGTGTTGATAGCAAGCATGGTTTTACAACACAAACACATACTTCAATTGTGAACCAAACAAACTTCAAGAAAACTAAATGTCGAATAGTAGCTGATTTGTTGAACATCAAACAGTAACTAATTGGAAACAAATGAAATTGCTAATACCATGTTGATATACTATCTCTAAACGTCAACCAAGGTTCTCGTACAATTTTGCTTTAGATAAGACTTTTCAATAAATAAATTCAATTAGTATGTGTCAACCACCAACATTCACAATAGTGTATATTAGGTTGTCACAAAAGAAAATAATTTGACAAGTTTAATAGTCAACTATTTATATATGACAATGAGAACATTATTTTATCTAAACAACACCCAAACCTTGTAAAGCTGAGTAATTTCACAAACTTAACATAGCAAAGCATCTACAAATCACAATGTAAATAATAAACTTTAAAAAAAAACAATTAATTTTCACAAAAATAAACATTTCTCATACAAACCCATTCACCACAACAAGCTATCGAATAGATAGTATATAAGTAAACAGAATATCGATCCCACAGAGAATTGATATAAAATTTTACTAAGTAGTAAAATTAGAACAATTTAAATTTTATCCAAACAATCAATATCAAATAACTAAATTAATTAACAAAAATTTAAACTAAAAAGAAAAATCAAAGAAATAATAACTTGAGTAAAGATCAAATCAAACAAGTCTAGGATTATAATATCCCTCACACTTCGGTTAAATCTTAATTCTCTTCGTTAACTTATTTCAATGGGTTGAATTGCTAACCTAGAGTTTTCAATTATTTATAAAGGTCTCTCGACTCATCTTATAAAAATATCTATATTAACCAAAACACTATATCTCTATGTGAATTGAAATTAAAATAGACTCATTAAGTTTAAGCTCTAATCTGACTACATATAGCTTATAGGTATATTCCTATTCTATACGCAAATCAATTATTATGATTATATACTATCCAAATTCTAGTTTACACTAAACTTTCTTCCCAAGTTTGTTTAGGTTCCTAAATCAATTTAATTAATGATCAAGCAATTAAAAGCATTAAGAACAAATTGGAATAAATAATTCAAGTCCCATTAAAGATAAGTAAGAAAGAGATTAAAAATTTAGATTACATGTGAGTTCAATTACAATCCTAGTAAAAGAATATTAGCTTCTCATAATTGCAAAGATAAATAACATTATATAAATTTCAACCATTGAAAGTAACAAAAAAAAAATAAAAGCTAAGGAAGAAACAAAACAAATATTTGCCGCCTTGCTCCCCAAGTCTCAGCCTCCATTTCTAACTTCTTGAGTATCCAAAAGTTGTCTACCCTAATGTCTCTTAAAAATATCCTTTTTATACTAACAAACTTAACCTATAGTTTCCTAAGCTGATCTATGATTTAATTGGGCTTAAAAATGTAATGAAGGCCCAAATATCAATTGTTAGTCTTTAAAATTGTCATTCCCATCATAGTACATCTAACCATTTTTTGATGCAATTTTCTCTATCTTTGAGGTAGAACTAAGTAAAGTGAGTTACGAAAGTTTTAGCTCTGTCTCTTAACTTTCCAATGGTCTAAAAATAGTAACATTTGGAGTTCTGTAACACAAGATATAGTCAAAAAACTAAAGCATATGCAAATAGACTTTCTGAACTTTCAACACCTTACTTTCCAAAATTAAGCTTAATTTCCTTAAATCCTACAAAAACATAAAACCAAATAAATAATAACCAAATTAAAGAAAATAAACATAAAATTAAAATAACTCACTTAAAAATAAACTAATTATAAAAATAACTAAAAATAACTAAATTATAATTCAAAATTAAGGACTTAGCTAATATTTAATAACAAAATTAGACTAAATTAATTCTATAAAATAGAATTATCACACCCCCAAACTTAAGATTTTGCTAGTCTTCAAGCAAAAGAAAATCACTAAAAGAAAACTAAACATAAAAATCTTTGAACGGGAGATAAAAGTACCAAATCATGATTTATCAATTTTTTCCTTAGAAATTAATTCAAATTTCAGCTTGAAGTAACATATAGCTAATCCTCAATGTCATGCATCAATTTAAGTGAAAACTTATTTTTCAAATGGACTTCCTGTTTGTATGTGAATAATCTCTTACAACAAATATCATGTAATTCAAATTAGGTTTTGTCAAATCTAAGCATAGATTAATACTAGGACCCCATAAGTTTGCTTTTCATCCATCTCTCCATTAATGTAGATTAATACTTATTCAAAGATCAATAGGTCCTTATCAAACTTGTAATGTAAGGCTAGGGTTTAGGTATGAAAAAGGATATATTTAGGCTCAAATTCACCCTAAGCACTTAATCAATTCAGGACCTATGAAGAGCTCAAAAAAACAAATTTTATAGGACCCTCATACTTGAAGTGTACTTTCCTCTGTACAAAACACTTTATTTCACTTTTTTTTCTTTTTTTTAATCCCTAAACTTATTTTTGACAATTATAAATAAGGAGTAATTTTCCTAACAACCATCATTTTTTTTCTTTCACCTTTCTCCCTCTATTTATTCCAAAGCTCAAATCATTTCGTAGAAAGATTAAAATACATAAAAGGTGAAAGGTTCAAATTATTGGATTTAAATAGACAAGTCAGGGCTAATACAATGGTGTAGTTACAAAGAAACGGTAAATTAGGCTCAAAAAGGGTGACTAAGGATAAATATAACAAGGTAAGCTCAAAAAGGCTCAAAAGATCCAAAGATGACCTAAATCACTTCCTATCTTAAGTGTTATCTAAGATTTTGCCTCTAGAGAGAATTAAACAAATTCTAGAATTCTAGACTTCACTATACTTTTTTATCAACATAAACTTTCTCTAAATTAGAAAAAAAATTCGAAGTAGAGGAGTATAGTGCTCAAATTATTGGAAGTCACATTTTAAAATAAAGCTAACACAAGAATATCACATAAAATTAAATCATAACTATATGCTTCCAAAAAGCTAAGAATCAAAAGATAATCAAAATATCATCTTAGGATTGGGACAATCATGAATGAGGTGCACCTATTTGAACACATGTAAAACATAACTTAAAATAAAACTAACTAAACCTAACATAATGAAAAGAATAAACCAACGAAACTCTAAAATACTCCTTTAAACTTAGAACAAAACATTGTCCTCTATGTGATAAAAGAAACTTAGAGAAAAAGGACAAGAATACTCCCTTAACTCCGAAATTGCAATCTATAGGTCCACATCGTCACCACCAAAATCGTCCTCAGAGTCTAAATCCGTAAGCAACAAAGGAAAAGTGGTCATATCTATCCCAATGTGTTAGGCATAGGCTTTCATTATTTGTTTAATTGCTCGATTTTGCCTTTCGTGTTAGTTTAGTGGACGATCAATGCGATCCATCCATTACGCAACACTATGTGTGGGGCTGCTTGTGAAGGTGGGGGGGGTCACTTGAGAAAAATTACCAGCCACAGGTGTAGACTCTTCCAATCGCTTAAGAATGCCGATCGTGATGAGAATTTTCAATTGTTGCAGCTCCTCCTTATTGTTCCATTGCACACCAGCTCTCGAACATAGTGCAATAATCAAGGAAGGAAAATCGATACCATCTTGTTTAGTGTGTCCCGTACGTAAGATGGCATGAGAGATAACCTTACAGATGTCAGTAGATTTATACATGACAATGGCATAAATTAGAACAATGTGATCCCTCGTGACATCGCTGATATGAGTAGATGGAAGTAATAATGCTGTGATAAAGTGTAACCAAACTTTCAGCTCCTTTTCAATGGCACTTCATTTAAATGAAACGGGCTCACCATGTGATGTCTTTTATTGGATTGCCTCAACACAAAGCATTGATATAATCTCATTACAATCTTGATGATCGATCAAGTACTACCCATATTCATCATTCTCAATATTGGGAGTTCTAAAAAATGCGTTGATAGCTTGATTGTGAAAAGTGACTTGTTTGCCACAGACAAAAGCAATGCCATCAACATGCTCAACCGCATTTGCATAAAACTCCCAGACCACAGGCAGAACCATAGCTTCAAGTTGGTTATTAAATAGTTGCCAATGTCAGTCTCGAAGCATCTGATGAATCTCCTCATGCAGGAGGATGGGGATATCTATCCCTTATTCAAGAATTGACACTTTGTTAATCAATGACGTACGGTATCTTACAGAAGCATTAGTAGAGATGAACTTTAATCTATCAAAAGCGGCACTTAAGCTTGGTTTGGAATGTTTGGCTGTCATTCCTACAAAAGAAATTCAATTTATCAAAACAAATCCAAAATACTATTTACAATTAGTGTTACTTATCATATATGTCAAACAACTAGCCATGAGTAATTGCTTTCCAATTCAACACAACTATCTCAACAAGCCCACAGCATATCCTCAAAACTAACAATCTCATATCACAATCTTTAAAAATTTTTCAAAACAATCAACAGTAAGCAAAAATGGTTGATGAACCTTAATGTAATTGTACTTATAAAAAAATGTTCAAGAATTTTAATCATTCATTAGCAAACATTAAACAGAATTTCATTTGCCAATCAAAGTGCAATACGGTGTACCTATTCATCATCTACCAAACATTTTTTTTTTCAACAATCTTTTAGTAGGCATAGTACTCCCAAAATATCAAATAACCCACATCACTAACAGCAAAAGCAATTCTCAATACAATTGCTACCCATATTCTTGACCCACACAAAGTGCACATACCCACCATTTCTCAAGAATAGTTTATTTATTTAAATCAACTAATTGTTTGCAATAACTCCAAAGATTCAAAATATTACGATTTGGATGCACTCAAACTCCAATCAAGAAGAGCATTAAATAACCCATCATTAATCAAAACACAAGAACTCTATGTCAAAGATTCCATGATTTTTTTTTTTACAAGTATTATCAGGACAAGTAAAGCAAAATCTAAAAAATTCCTAAAACTAAGTAAAAATGAAAAGAAAATCCTTACTAGAAAGATTATGGAGGGTGTAGAAAGGATAATGAGTGGTAATGTAACTTGATAATCCAAGGAACAAGTTTTGCAGTGAGAAAGAAGTAGAAAGTTTGAAGGACGAAGATGAAGGGAGAAAGGCAGTTGGAGAATGTTGGGGGAAGAAGAAGAAGAAAATATTTAAAACCAAAAAGGTAAGGTTGGGCCTAACTAGCGTTGTAGCATTCACAAGCGACTCTCACCGATTCTCACCCGAAGCAGCCAAATTCAAGTTTTAGTGCCGCGACGCTCAAACATTCTACTTGTAGCTTTTAATTCAGCGCAGCTGCTCTTTCAGTGAGGGTTGCGACACTGAAACATTCTATTTCAGCTTTTTTTTGCCGTTTTTCATTGAATGCAGCAGCTTTGACCTTTTTCTTTTGATTCTTTTGAAACTAATTATCTATAAAAGGAAACATAAAATAATTAAATCAAGAGAAATAAATTGTAACTAAAAAAATAAAATAAAGACAAAAATAAGTAAGGTTAAAGAGCTTGGGTTACCTCCCAAGAAGTGCTTCATTTATAGTCTTTGGCTGGACTGACTTGGACTCAAGGCCATGTCAAGCAAGTGTATTGAGGACTTTTGATGATTAATTTCACCTCCCCAATAATGCTTCAATCTTTGTCCATTGACTTTAAATTTTTGACCATCTATCCCCTTAACTTTGATTGCTCCATGTGACAATACCTCATTGATAATGAAAGGACTAGACCACCTTGATTTGAGCTTTCTTGAAAATAATTTCAAGTGAGAATTATAGAGCAACACTGATTGTCCTGACTTAAAGCTTCGTTCTATTATCTTTTTATCATGCCATTGCTTTGTTTTCTCTTTATAGAGTTTGGTATTCTTAAAAACTTAAAGGTGAAATTCATCAAGTTCATTTAATTGCAACAACCTTTGCTTACCCGCTGCCTGTAAATCAAAATTTAACTTTTTCATGGCCTAATAAGCATTGTGCTCAAGTTCCATTGATAAGTGACAAGCATTGCCAAAGACCAACTTGTATGGAGACATACCAATTAGGGTCTTGTAAATGGTCTGATATACCCACAGTGCATCATCCAATCTTCTTGCCTAAATTTTTCTTGTGGGACACACTATTTTCTCCAAAATCCTCTTCATTTCTCTATTTGACACTTTCACTTGGCCATTAGTTTTAGGATGGTATACGGTTGCAACCTTGTGTTTAACTCCATATTTGTAAGAAGTGTATCAAAATATTTGTTCCAAAAGTGACTTCTTTATTGCTAATAATTGCCTTTGGAGTGCCAAATTGAGTGAAAATATTCTCCTTGATGAAATTCATTTCCACCTTTGAGTCATTATGAGGAAAGGTTACCGCTTCAACCCACTTGAAGACATAATTAACAACAAGCAAAATGTATTTGTTGTTGTATGAAGATATGAACAGACCCATGAAGTCAATACCCCATACATAAAAAATTTCTTCCTCAAGAATGTTGTTACGAGGCGTCTTAAGTCGCCTTGAGATATTACCCACTCTTTGACACTTGTCACAATGCAAAACCAAATTGTGAGAAACTTTAAATAATGTAGGCTAGTACAAACTTGATTGGAGTACTTTAGCAACAGTTCTTATTCCTTTAAAGTGTCCTCAATAATCTAAAGAATGGAAATGGTGAAGCACGCTTTGAATTTTTCCTTCCGGGACACATTTTTTAAAGATCTAGTCTTTGCACTAGTTAAACAAGTAAGGCTCATCCCAAAAATAGAATTTAACATCATACAAAAATTTCTTTTTCTAATGAAGATTTAAATCACGGGGAATAATATCACTTACCAAATAATTCACGAGATCAGCATTCCACGAAAGTGATTTCTTGCCAACTTGAAGGATTTGTTCGTAAGGAAAAGTCTCTTTGATTAAGGTTGAATCTTTATCTTGAGCTTTAATCTCTAATCTTGATAGGTGGCCTGTCGCTTGATTTTCTGTTCCTTTTCTATCACAAATCTTGAGATCAAATTCTTGAAGCAAAAGAATCCAACTTCTCAATCTTGGCTTAGCATCCTTCTTGTTAATCAAATATTTGATAGCTGAGTGGTCAGTGTATACTATCACCTTTGTCCCGACTAGATAGGAGCGAAGTTTGTCAAAAGCAAAAATACATCCAAAAGCTCTTTTTCTGTTATGATATAATTGTTCTGGGCCTCATTCAAGGTCTTGCTAGCATAATAGATGGAATGAAAGATTTTATCCTTTCTTTGTCCCAAAATAGCTCCCATCGCATAGTCACTTGCATCACACATTAGTTCAAAAAGAGAGTCCAATCGGGACTAATTATGATAGGTGTAGAAATTAATCTTTTCTTCAATTTATCAAAAGTAACAAGACATTCATTATCAAACTTAAATGGCACATCTTTGTCCAATAAATTACAAAGTGGTTTAGAAATTTTTGATAAGTTTTTAATAAATCTTCTATAAAAACCAACATAACCAAGAAAAATTCTAATCCTTTTGACATTTATTGGAGATGGTACCTTCTCAATTGTTTCAATTTTTACTTTATCTACCTCAATGCCATTACTAGAGATCTTGTGCCCAAGAACAATACCTTCTTGTACCATAAAGTGACATTTCTCCTAATTGAGCACCAAATTTATTTCTTCACATTTCTTGAGTACTCTAGCAAAATTTAAAAGACAATCATCAAAATTATTTCCAAAGACCAAAAAATCATCCATAAATACCTCCAAAGATTTCTCCACCATATCTATGAATACGGCCATCATGCATCTCTAAAAAGTAATAGGTGTATTATATAATCCAAATGGCATTCTTCTAAACGCAAAGGTGCCATAAGGACATGTAAATGTAGTCTTTTCTTGATATTCAGGGGCAATAGAAATTTGGTTATAACTTGACTAACTATTTAGAAAACAATAATATTCCTTATCAGTCAAGCGATCAAACATTTGATCAATGGATGGGAAGGGGAAGTGATATTTCCTTGTAGCTTTGTTGAGCTTTTAGTAGTCCATGCAAACTCTCCATCTAGTCACCATTCTTGTCAGAATGAGTTCATTATTGTTATTGGCGACCACGATCATCCCACCTTTCTTAGGAGCACATTGGATCAGACTTACCCTTGAGCTATCAGAAATAGGATAAATTATTCCAA
>NW_018397284.1:674670-675200 GCF_002168275.2 Theobroma umbraticum
CTTGATGATTTCTTTCTTGACCATTTCTTTCATGATGGGATTCAATCTTTTTAGCTGTTCAATTGTGGCTTTGTGATTTTCCTTAAGAAGAATTTTGTGCATGCAAAAAGAAGGGCTAATTCTCTTAATATCAGCTATGGTCCACCTTATTACTTCTTGAATTCTTTAGGTGTCCTTAACAACTTCTCCTCTTGCATGTTAGTAAAAGAAGCAGAAATAATAACTAGAAGAGTATAAGATTTTCCAAGAAAAGCATACCTCAAGTGTGTGGGTGGAGGTTTGAGTTCCAAAGTAGGTGGTTCCTTAATGGAAGGCTTAGAAGCTAGCATCAAAGAAGCTAAAACATCTAAATACTCAAATTGATGATTAGTTCTAAGTTTGGAGTGAGCATTTAACAAATTTGAACATTCAATAAATTCATCATCATCCCTGTCAGAATTAACAACTAAACATGCTTCAAGAGGATCATTGGAAGATTCTTCTAAGAAAACATCTTGTGTGAAGTCATTGACTACACTCACAGAAAAGTA
>NW_018397284.1:675222-675416 GCF_002168275.2 Theobroma umbraticum
TTTAAAGCTTTGAAAATATTAAATGTTACTTGTTGGTCTTGAACTCTCAAAGTGGGCTCACCTTTTTGAACATCAATTAAGGCTCTAACAATTGCTAAGAATGGCATCGCCTCCTAAGGATGATTGGAACTTGCTTATCTTCTTCCATGTCAAGAATTATAAAGTTAACTGGAAAAATAAATTTATCTACCTTG
>NW_018397284.1:675426-683367 GCF_002168275.2 Theobroma umbraticum
CTTCAATAATTCCCCTTGGGTACACATAAGAGCGATCAACCAGTTGCAAAGTAATAGAAATGGGTTTGCATTCCTCTAGACCAAGTTTCTCAAAAATTGACTAAGGCATTAAATTGATACTTGCACCTAAATCACTTAAAGCTTTTGCAAAAAATAAATTACCAATAGTGCAATGGATTGTGAAACTAGCTAGATCTTTGAGTTTTGGTGGTAGTTTATTTTGGAGAAATGCACTACATTCTTTTATAAGGGAGACAGTTTCAAACTTACCTAGCTTTCTCTTTTTGGAGAGGATGTCCTTTAAGAACTTGATATAGTTGGGCATTTATTCTAAAGCTTTAGCAAAAGGAATAATTATGTGTAATTTCTTGAAGACATTGATGACCTTTTGAAATTGCTTTTCAAGCTTTTTCTTTTAGAGCCTTTGGGGAAAATGTGGTGAAAGATGTATAACTTGAGAAGTCCCTTGATTATTAGCCTTTTCATCTTCTTTTTGTTCAACTTCAATTTCTTTTTCACACAATTCTTCCTTATCAACATGTTCATTTGTAGATTCAATTGCTTTTTCATTCACCTCAATTTCTTTTCTACTCCTTAAAGTGATTGCTTGGTATTGTTCCTTACTTTTAGGATTGATTTGTGTGTCACTGGGTAAGGAACCTTGAGGTCTATTCTATCATAATAAATTATATTTGTCATAAATAATTACATTTATCACCATAAATAATATGCAATACCTAATTTTGTACTTATTACAATTCAATAATCAATTTTAGGGACAGTAAAACTACCACAACATCATAATATCACCATAACATGACAGTGTTAATAATAATAAATCCATCGCGATAGATAATTTTGATCAAATCAACCATAACATATTCAATAGTATAATACCATAATTGTAGTTGAGCTCAACTAGATGAACAAAATATATATAGAACCTAAATTAGTCTAGTTGAGATGAACTAGATAACAAATTATAGACCTAAATGAGCCTAGTTGAGATCAACTATAGATAACAAAATATATACCTAAACAAACCTACTTGAGATCAACTAGATAACAGAATATAAACCCAAATGAGCCTAGTTGAGATAAACTAGATAACAAAATATATACCTAAATGAGTCTAGTTGTGTTCAACTAAGTAACAAAATATATACTTCGTCTCAATAGAAAAAGCCAAGTACTTTCCACTAACCTTCTTTCTTTTTGCTTCTTCGTGGTCCATGATTTTGGCAAATACGGCAAACACAATATATCCAAATTGCAATTATGAAAACACATAAAACTCACAACATAGCACTTTCATTTCCATTGAATAAACCTTCCCTAAACAATTGAAAATAAGAACAAGGCATGCCACTCAATACACTACAACATTTTTTTACCTTTGGTTGTAATAAAAATTATAGCGATAAGTGAAAAATATGTAGCCTTAGGTTCAAGATGCACTTTTTCTGAGTGCAACTTTAGCCAATGTATGGAAAAGTATGAGACAAAGCATACTCACTGACCAATTAACACAAATTCATTTGTGCTCTTTAATTTGATTTGAAAACAAAGTAAAAACGGGAAGAAAAGGCACATAGAAAACTAGTAACGCTATAAAAACATTCATTATTTGTCCTTTTGCATATCTAACTCTTTTTTAGCATGATACTGCATGAGTTTCATATGATGCATAGTTAACATTGGAGATTGGAAAGAACATGCTGGACAAGATGGATTAGGATGACAATATTTTGATCAAGATTGTAAACTACAATTTATTGACAAAATCATTCTTGATAAGAGTTAACCAAGTAAACTATGTAATAAGCACATTGCAGTAGCATTCAAGAATACAAGAATCTTTCCTAGCATTAGTTTCCACATGGAAGGGAAAGGAAAAAAAGGAAATAGAATCGTTATAACACCTAAGGAAACAATGGACTCAAATGTATAAGACTATGAACACCAAGTGTAGGTTTTAATAAATATTGACAACATGATGAAACTCCAAAAAACAAGATCATTATAAATAATAGGTAATATTAACACATTTTGAATTGGATTTATGTGCAAAAGGTGTCTTTTTGTTTTAACATCTACGATAAAGCCTCTTATGAATCAAATATAGCTTGAATGCATACTAGATACCCTATAAATCCAACAGGGAGGTAGAGTTCAAACCATTCTCAGATGCTTGACAACACACATTAAATAACTACATTTATCAAAACTGAAAAAGACATGTCCCTTGGTCAAGCATTATCTTCAACACCTTTCCTTAATGCTTGCATCTTTAACCATCAGCATTTCTCGGTTGAGTTCAAATTTGGCTTTGTGAAGTGCCTTCGTCATGATATCTGTAACTTGATCACCTGAGCAACAATATTGTATTAGGATTTTACCTTTTTTCTATGTATCTCTCAAGGCATGATATTTCACGTGAATGTGTTTAGTTCTTTCGTGAAAAATAGGATTTTGAGAGATGGATATAGCTGACTTATTGTCCCCAAACAGTTTGGTTAGTTTAGGACATTGCAATTTCTCTTCATTGATTCATGCTAACAAGTTGAGTTTAATGGAAAATCTACTATCTTTGATTGAAACAAATAAATTGTGCGGCATTTGTCAATTTGGGAAGTTAACTAAAAAATCCTTTCCTACAACTAGTTGGAGCAGAGCCATTGAGAAGCTAGATCTGGTTCATATCGATATTGTAGGACCTATGAGTGAATTATCACTCAATAGAAGTAAATTCTTTTTGATATTTATTGATGATGTTACTAGAATGTGTTGGATTTTGTTCCTTAAGAATAAATTAGAAGTGTTTGACTTTTCTAAAATTCAAGGCAAGAGTTGAAAAAGAATTAAGAAGAAGAGTTAAAATTCTCAAATCAGACAATGGTGGAGAATACAAGTCTTTAGCATCTTCTAAATATCTCGAAATGGAAGGCATTCAACATCAGCTCACTGCTCCATACTCTCCTCAGCAAAATGGTGTTAGTGAAAGGAAAAACTGAACCATAATGGAGATGACCGAGTGCTTATTGATGGAAAAGGGATTACCTAAGAACTTTTAGGCAAAAGCAGCCAACACTGTTGTGTATCTACTAAATCTTCTTTTACCAAAGAATTGAAAGATGTGACTCCACCAACATGGTATCAGAGCACTATTAAGATCTTAAGGGATCACAATAAGGCTTCATCACTTATAAACCTTGTTTAAAACATCCTCCAAACTTATTTTTTTACTTGTTGTCTAACACTATTAAAATGGTTACAAGTTCTTCTTTCTCTCACCAAGCCTCTCCTATCTTTGATGGGAGTAATTATCCCATTTGGGCCATCAAAATGAAGTCTTATTTGAGGGTTAATAATTTGTGGATGTTGTTCAAAATGGTACTTTACCTCCACAGTTAAGAGAAAATGCTACACTTGCTCAAATCAAATAGCATGATGAAGAGGTGGCAAAACATTACAGAGCTTTGTCATCTCTACATTATGCTATAACAGAAATGGTGTTTATTAGGATCATGGCTTGTGACATGGCAAAGGAAGCATGGGGCAAGTTGGAGGAAGAGTTTCAATGGTCTGATTGCGTCAGACAGATGCAAGTTCTCAATTTACTACGAGAATTTGAGGTCTTAAGGATAAAAGATGTTGACTCTGTCAAAGACTATTTTGATAAGGTAATGAAGGTGGTTAATCAATTGAGGTTATTGGGTGAAACTATGCCTGACAAATGGGTGGTTGAAAAAGTTTTAGTTAGCATCCTTGAATGCTTTGAATCAAAGATTTTTTCCTTAGAAGAGTCTAAAGATTTGTCCAAACTTTCCCTTACAGAGCTTGTAAATGCTCTCCAGGCTTCAGAACATAGGAGGGCAATACGTTTGGATGATAACACTGAACATGCTTTGGTCACTAAGTTCAAGGGAAAGATAATTATAGACACTGGAAAGAAGGGACACAACCAGTCAAAAGAAAAAAGGAGGCGTTCATCACAACAAAACACCCAACAAAAGGAGAAAATTTTCAATATGTCCATATTGTAAAAAAAGAAATCATACAGAGGCATACTGTTGGTTCAGATCAAGCATGAGATGTCATGCTTGCAATCAGTATGGTCATATTGAGAAGGTTTGTAAAAACAAATCAGAAAAGCGAGACAATTTACCCCAGAAAATTGAAAAGGTTGAGGTGGCAAAAGAACAATTGTTTATGGCATTGAGCAAGACCAAGGTTGCTAATCCAAGCCACTGGTTGTTAGATAGTGGATGTTCAAGCCATATGACTCCAAATGCAAAACTTTTCACTGAACTTGATCATCAACATAGATTAATGTTGAAATAGGCAATGGAGATTTTCTTCATGCAATAGGGAAAGGTATTGTGGGAATTCAAACTACATTAGGCAACAAGTTTGTTTCAGGAGTTCTACTTGTGCTTGAAATTTCCCAAAATTTGCTTAGTGTTGGGCAAATGGTTGATGATGGTTATGTCTTATTATTTAAAGACAAATCCTGCACTATAGTTGATCCCACAAGAGAGTTTGTTATGACTGTTCTTATGAAAAGAATGTGTTTTCCTCTGAATTGGAATGGTGTGTGTGAGCTTTATAGCCTCTGTTCATCTCTGTTTTATTGTTGTATAATAGAGTCATTTATAGCAATCATTGATCCTAAAAATTACTCCACCAAGTTTTAAAATCCCATTGTCATCAACTTTAAACTTTTAGAATTGTTACTTTTCTAAAATAAAAATTAAAAAAAATCCAAAACTCCATTCATGTGTAAATTATGCAACACTTTAAGACTTACAAGATTCATCAAGTGTAGCATTTGGAAATAATTCTTCTAGGTATCTTATTAGGCTCATTTGTTTCAAGTTGTGGCTTTGTTATTCAGAGAGAAGAACATTGACTTCCACCATCTAACAAAAATAAGAATGACATCATAAATCATAAACTCTTAAATCATAAATCTCATTTCTATAGTACAAAGGATGGAAATGAGAATTTAAATCTTTTGAGATTGATAAGAACTCAAGCATCATTATGAAATACAAGAAAGCAACAATTAGAGTGATAAGGTTAATATTTATAAACTAAAACAAAGAAAGAAATAGAGAGATGGAGAGAGAGAGAGAGAGAGAGAGAGGGGTCTAGCACATTTAACAAGCAGCTTGTGCACTTAAGGTAATAGAGAAAATACCTAACTATAACATATTGTGGATGTTGTGTCATGCTAATTGTAGAATATTTTGGAACACTTATGCATCCAACCACTAAATCCTATGTGGTCCAAGAGAGAAGAAAAAAGGATTATTCTAAATTATGTTGTGTTAGCAATAAAGTGCAAGAAACTTCCTTGGAGCTTCTGTGATCAAATATTAACTTGGAAAGATCCAACATAGATACCAACTAAATGCATATAGTATAATATCTAGCAACATGCTGGCAATTCTCAATTAATCAAGGTTGCAAAACATTTGACTTGGTAAACAAAATGGAGGCAAAGAATTGCATGGACTAGCGATACTAATAACTAATGAGTAAAGAGAATAAAGTTCTCTACTTTAACAAAATCAAGAAAAGATGGAAAAATGTTTAAGAATTGAACTAATCATTGAAATATGAAAAAGAAAGAGTTAAGGTTTAAGGACTGAAAGGTTAAACTCCAGCTAACTATAGGTCAAATCATGTTCTTAACAATATATAATAACAACTTGAGTGTAGCCAAGTAGATTATTAATGGATTGCTCATAACCATTAAGGAAGAAATCTAACCATGTTGCAAAAAAAAATTTCATAAACCACGTACATTTAGGGCAATTGTTTAATTAATTATCATATTAAAAACTGTGCCATCATAAAATGAATGAAAGCAATTTCACTGGCCTTCCATACAAAGATATTGAGGAAATAACTAAGGCAGTTCTATTAGTACTGTTGGGATTCGACTTTATGCTCAAATATGAAAATAATCAATAAATTAAAATATGATGCAACGAAAAAATAAAAATAAGATTTAATCAAAGAAACAGTCGAATCCTACAGGATCAATGTTTATGTTTTTCATGTAACTTTCAAATAAATTATAAACACTCATAGCTTAAGAATTACATACCGTACTCTAAATATCGTAATCAAGAGCCAATTAAATCCAAAAATCTTTGCTTCTTCACCTTTAGGATTTGTCAAATCTTCAGCTACCCAAGTGTTTGACTTCTAATAGTAATCTACACAGTGACTGAATAAGACCTTCTCCAAGGTAGGATTTTACTTGTGCTAGCAAGTTTTGTTTCTAAAACAAAAGGACCAAAATTCTTGCCGAATCTTATTTTTGTCAGACAAAGAAAATTATTTTTCTTTTCTTATTTTATGATTTGCATGTAATAGTGAGTTTCACATGTACATCTCATATTTCACCTAATCTAACTTTCCCTGGCTAATAAATTCCCAATTAACTTCAAATGTTGAAAATTACACTTAAGTCCTCAAACTTTTCTTTATTTACCGTGTGACCCTCCCACTTTCATGCTTTATAATTTGGTCCTTCCAACACTTCTTAATTTTCAATTTCCTTCTAGTTTCCTTTCTTTACATGTATACAAATATAATATAAGGTGCACACCCCATCAATGCATCCTCATAACATTTAAATATATACTTACCCGCTCGTGCTCTATTTAATAAAGGTACGCGGGTCCCATTAACGTCGTTTGTCTTCAAAATTCTTTCTTACTTCATCTGCCCTACTTAAATTAGCCATATAATCCTCTTCCATGACTAATATAAACAATAATTAAAATATTAATATTTTAATATTATTTTATTAATAAAATATTATTTTATTTTAAAATTTTTCACTTGTCTCCTCGAGACCCAAAATATCTCACTTTGTCCCAGTTCACCTCCAATTCACCTTTTAACTTGCTAATTCATCTTTGATAAAAATATTATTATTTAATTATTATTTTCTCGTGTACGAAATATTTTATTTCAAAATATTTTTTTCGTCCATCACTGCTCTTTGGCACTTAAATTTATGTCCTTTGACACTTAGTCTTATTGATAAAGTCCAATAGGCTTATATACGAGGGTACAGGGTGTTACATAAAACTCCTTTCATTTTTTAAAGCCTCTTTATTTTAAGTAAACCTCCTAAAATATATTTAAGACAACATTTTTATTTCTAACATTTAGACTATAGATTAGTTTCTTAAATTGTATGTTATTTAGGTTACATAAATAGTGACTTAAGAAATTTTGGAAACTTCTAGTCAAACCAAAATTCTAAGGAAAGTTCAATGTTATCACATAACTTTAGGAATTTCTTGTAAAGTATGATACTATTTCCTATCAATTTTCAAAATTAAAATACTATCCCTAATTTTTGAAATTTCTTTTAAAGTAGGAAATAATTTTCTATTTTTATGAATCACGCAAACTTAAAATTCTATCCTTAATTTTAGGAATTATTTTTAAAGTAGGAAACAATTTCCTATTTTTATGGATCACCTAAAATTAAAATAGATGATATTTAAGTGTTCTTAAAACTTCATAAATCATGAGTCAAACTCATCAAAAAGCTACTGAAAATTTCTAGCAAGTGTGTTTAACAATTAAACACAAAATTCATACAGAATTAAGCCACCATAATCGATTATAGCTGTCCAAAATTTTCTGCATTGAATCTTTGTTGTTTTGGAACTTGAAAACATGATTTTTATGAACCTTTTTCATGTTGAATCAAGTTTGGCCGAAACAAGCATAATTTAATTTGATAAAACTAATTTTTAACAATTAAAACTACCCATAACACTTTCCCAATGTTAAAAAAAATAATTGGCACATTAGTCCCCAAAACACCTTAAAACTATTCGGTTTTAACTTGGCTTCGCAAGCCTTTTAATCCGTTCATTAATTCTTCAACTAAACATGATTTTA
>NW_018397284.1:683377-683508 GCF_002168275.2 Theobroma umbraticum
AACATGTTTTGATGAATTAATTACATGCTGTCTAGATTTGAATAAAAATAGAAAAACAAACTTTAAAGAAGGCCTTTAAAATTGATATATACCTAATCAACACATAAATCAATCCTATAGATTATCACCAA
>NW_018397284.1:683518-683674 GCF_002168275.2 Theobroma umbraticum
TGCAAATTACATGAAAAACATCAAACAATGGCTCTGATACCACTACTGTGATTCGACTTCATGCTCAAACATAAAAATAATCAATAAATTAAAATATGACGTAGCAGAAAAATAAAAATAATATTTAATCAGAGAAACAGTCGAATCCTACAGGAT
>NW_018397284.1:683766-684013 GCF_002168275.2 Theobroma umbraticum
AATAAATTATAAACACTCATAGGTTTAAGAATTACATACCTTGCTCTAGATATCGTAATCAAGAGCTAATTAAATCCAAAAATCTTTGCTTCTTCACCTTTAGGATTTGTCAAATCTTAAGCCACCCAAGTGTTTGGCCTCTAACAGTAATCCACACATTGACTGAATAAGACCTTCTCCAAGGTAAGATTTTACTTGTGCTAGCAAATTTTGTTTCTAAAATAAAAATACCAAAATTCTTGTTGAA
>NW_018397284.1:684071-684199 GCF_002168275.2 Theobroma umbraticum
AATATAACATATTTATATAGCCAAACTAATTTGTAACCCTAAATAAACAGTTGTATTTCAATTTAATTAAGTCTCTGAGAACTTAATTAATTTTTCACTTTATTTTGATATCTTTCAATTAAGTCTAA